>NC_092431.1:18997660-19297660 GCF_036169615.1 Heliangelus exortis
GAAAATGAGTAAAACTGCCAACTTGTTATCAGTCTACCCCTAGACCTTTCCAACGTGCTTCTTGCTCAAGTGACATCAAATCAGAACTTACTCAAATTCTGCCCTGCTCTTGCAGAGAAGCAAAGGAATCTGCCTTAAATACCCAGTGAGCCAATGGACTGACACTCCTGCTGGGCTGCCAGCTCAGGAACTTCAGGATATCAATAGGTCCCTGCTCTAGGTAGCCCCTTTAGGAATGAGAGCAATGCAATGGGATGTTGACCCTATAATAACAACTGGCACAGTGCCAGAGCAGATAACCCTTGAGGAGATGCTGCACGGCCAAGTTATTTCAGATTGTAACATTAAAGAAGGAAACTTTTTAAAATATGTGTGAGGAGATAAGTGGGTAGTAAAGTTGCCTCAGTTGGAGTGGGACAAGAGATGATCTTTGTAGGTCCCTTCTATCTGAACTGTTCTCTGCTGTTTCAGTAGCTTAACAGAAATCCCAGGCACAGTTCTTGCACACATCTTTTTGCTAAGTCTTCAGAATTCAATTAAATACAACAGAGCCCTGCTGTGCCAAGATAAGAATATCAGAAATTTGAAGAACATGAAAATATTATCTGCACAGCATGCCTCCTTTTGTTGTTGTTGCTGATCCCAATCCATTTTTCATCTTTCTTACTATTCCTTCAATCATTCCCTCCAGAAATAAATCTAGATTGCTCTTTATATGCTTTGCAGCCACTGCCTTCCTCTCTAATTTATTGTTTCTGCAATAAACAATTTTGTCTTGATCAAATATGAGACTTACTCCTAGCTTTCTTCAAGCTGTTATTCCTAGCTTAATGCCATAGATTTTCTTTAACATATGATGAGTAATCTAATTTAATTTTACACTAGTCATTGCCTCTTAACTATCTGAAATGTCTTGGTTATATCAGAATTTGATCCTTTAGAGAAAATGCATTTTTATCCTAGTGCTAAGACTTAGATTATACTAGAATCATAGAAACATTTTGGTTAAAAGGGACCTTAATAATCATCTAGTTCCAACTTTGCATGGGCAGGGACCTCTTCCCCTAAACCAAGCTGCTCAAAGCCCCATCTCAGATCTTGTCAGATGCTTGGTTTGGGGAGTGAGTGTTTGCCAGTCCTTACAAGTTGATGGAAAGGGTCAAATAGAACATGGGGTTTAACAGTACCTTAATTTGACTCTCCTTATAGTGGTGTTTATGGTGAGCTCATCATTACTGCAAAACATGGTGAATGTTGTTTTTTATAAAGACAGGCTTCATGGTGATCAAAATAGAGATGAAGGAAACTTTGTCCCATTGTCAATTCTTTGAGTTTCTACCTAAAAGAAGTGCCTTTTAAGAAAGGAAACAGAAAACCAATTAATTGAGGTCAACAGTGTTATCTGCTTTTTTTTATAAAGCAGTAAAAAGAAGGAAAGTAAAAGACATTCAGATATTTAGGAGCCTAAATCTTACTGAAAATCAATGGAAGTTTTAATGCCAAAACTGTAAGTGGAGAAACTTCAGAATCCAAAGTTATTATTTGAAGATTTTGTTCACACCCTGTAGCACATGTCTAAAACAAAGCACTGTAAAGATAGTTGGATATTACTAAGTTGAAATTGTAGGTTCAGACCATAGTGTTTTACAAAATGAGGGTTACAGCTCGATTTTTGTGGACAAAATACCCTGAAAATTCATGCTTGTGCTTTGTGTACTTTTATAGAAATGTCTCTCATATGTTGTAGTTTCTCTGAAAAGCAGTGAATAGTTGTATGTTTCTTTAAAGAAAGTTACTTATTGTGAATTAATTTTTAAAGAGAAGTTTTTTTAAGTTTTCTTAAAAAAGTTAAGAAAGGAGACCCTTAGGAATTCTGTGTTCCATTTTATTTTCTGAACAGTGGAAGTTAATTTGGACCAAAGTAAATGACAAAGTATCCATACTTATGGATACAGAAGTAGTGGCAAATAAAGTACCAGCCAAGTACTTTTTAATAGAGCAGAAGCTGAAAGAAAAGGCTTCCAGTAGACAGTTTTTCATAGTATTGATTCCAAAATGTTTGTGCCTTTCTTGCTTCAGACTGTGACTATAAATGATGATCTTATGACTCTATGCATGTTGCATCAATGAAGTGGATTTTCTTCCATCTTTGATAGTAAATGTTCTTTTGGGGGTTATTTTTTTTCTTGTATTAGACAGAATGCTGTCTAATCTTCTGTAAACTGAGTGTAGAAGAGCATTCTGAAGTGTTCAGATTCCCAGTGTCAAAAATGAATTTCAAATTAGGAAACCAGAGTTGTGTAAATTCTGGGAACCATACACGTAAATAAGTCCAACTTTCACATAAAGATTTGTTATACTCAGGTTAACTTGAATTATGATTTTGAGGTAGTAAATTGCATTAAAAAATTCAAGATTAATGCATGAATCTTCATTTTTAAGCTTTATACTGCAATTCATTTGTTAAAAGACTGAAGACCTTTTTTTTTTAAAACATATTTAAGCCTTGCTGAAAGCATGGTAAATATTATTTTCCATTAATGTGGTGCATTACACACATGAGTACAAGTTCACAGAAAATAAACTGGTCTCTTGCCATCATCCATTTGTGGAATTTTTATAAATATTAATTAGAGGCTTTAGTTGCCTCTCTCTTTGATGCACACTAAAACTGAATTACAAGGGGACAAACAGCATCATTCCAAGGTGTCCATGCCAATAATGTTCTTGATGTTGAATATATTTAGGAAAGCTTTTGGAGTTGTGAAACATTTTGCTTAACAGTCCCTAAAAGCCACTTATTTCTTCCTGTGCTCTTAACTCTGAATTATTCATTAAATAACTTCCTAAATTTCAAAATCTCCTTTCTTTCAAGACAAGTTTATGTGACTTTAGAACCAGTGAGTTATTGAAAACATTTGTCAGAGTACATACAGGTGAGCCACTAATAGTTTAATAGCCACTAATAATCCTTCTGGTTACAAAAGGATTGTAATGTCTGAATTATTTTTCCAGTCAAATTAAAGGGCAATGGAGAAGAACCTGAGGAAAAGGAGTAACCCAAATGTGAGATGCAGGGGAAAGGAGGATTTCTTCCTTAAGAAAATAAACTAATAACCTTCCCCCCCAAAAAACAACAAAGCCACACAAACACAAAACCCCTCCTTCTTTCCTTCATTTCTGTTGCTTTTTGAAAAAATATAAAGCAATGAAAAATACAAAAAATTATCTTAAGAATCAGTTTAGATGTCTTAAATTCCTAAGGTCAGGATATTAAGAAAAGAACAGGGATTTGAGAGAGAGCTTATATGCAAGATATTAAACTCAAAGTTTAATATCTGATAGACAAGAAGATGCCCATGAGCCAGCAATGTGCCCTTGTGGCCAAGAAGGCCAATGGCATCCTGGGGTGCATTAGAAAGGGTGTGGTTAGTAGGTCAAGAGAGGTTCTCCTCCCCCTCTATTCTGCATTGGTGAGGCCACACCTGGAGTATTGTGTCCAGTTCTGGGCCCCTCAGTTCAAGAAGGACAGGGAAGTGCTTGAAAGAGTCCAGCACAGAGCTACTGAGATGATTAAGGGAGTGGAACATCTCCCTTATGAGGAAAGGCTGAGGGAGCTGGGTCTCTTTAGTTTGGAGAAAAGGAGACTGAGGGGTGACCTCATCAATGTTTTCAAATATGTAAGGGGTGAGTGTCAGGGAGATGGAGTTAGGCTTTTCTCAGTGGTGACCAGTGATAGGACAAGGGGTAATGGGTGTAAATTGGAGCATAGGAGGTTCAAGTTGAATATCAGAAAAAATTTTTTTACTGTAAGGGTGACAGAGCCCTGGAACAGGCTGCCCAGGGGGGTTGTGGAGTCTCCTTCACTGGAGACATTCAAAACCCACCTGGACACGTTCCTAGGGGATGTACTCTAGGGGGCCCTGCTCTGGCAGGGGGGGTTGGACTAGATGATCTTTCGAGGTCCCTTCCAACCCCTAGGATTCTGTGATTCAAAGCTGTAGTATTGCTATACCATAGCCCTTCCTTAGTGTTACATCACCTGGAGGATAAACAACCCTCCCTGGCTTTGTCATGGAATTTATCAGCAATTAGAACATGGTTGTTTTCAGCATGGAAACATGGTGATGAATTTGGACATTTTAGTTGGCTTTCATACTAAATCTTTACTTGGAATCCTAAAACTGTGGTGTGAATATGAAATTGAGCTCTCAGGTTGCAGCTTTTCTTCCAGTGGATGACTGAAGGAGGGTCATAGGTTCCCAGGTACCAATTCAGAGAGGCTTTTACAAAGAGAAAATGAAGTTCCAGAAAATGAGAATATGGAGTATAATTTTTAGGGCTTTTTTTCCAGTACTTTCAAATTTGATAGCATCTCTGATTACCCCTGAGTTTACTTAAAAATGGATTTTGATACTAAACAGTACACAGCTGCATAAAATAATTTATGGAGGGATTTGAGTTTGCCTTCCTCCTACATTTTGTCCTAATTAAAAATAATTTTACTATCATTAAAACCCCCCACATAAATCTTATATAACATTCTTGTAACCTACTTAGTATCTCCAACTGAGAGTTTTATTGCATTGATTTTTTTTTTTTTTTTTTGTAACTAACCTATCTAGAAAGAAATATATCCTGAATATATATATATCTTAAATCAGAGATTTTTTGTGTGTGTCTTTTGATGTATGCTACTCTGAAACATATATATATATATAGTACACTGGAATGAAGAGCTTTGAAGCAGCACTTTACATTCATAGTGTGATACCATGGATCCTCTGAAGCTGAGCATTGCAGAAGTTGGTCATCCATTTTAATTTGCTCTTCAGAAGGAGTAAACTTCCAGTATTTCATAAGTGTGAGCTGTATATTCATAATTAAGGAAGCAGAAAAATTCAGTTAGCTTACAGTGTAGTAGTATTTGTCCCCTTTTTGCCTCTGTCACCCCCCTTGTCAGTGTTAGCCTGGGGGCTGCTGGGTTCTGAGCATCCTCTCCCAGGGAATGGAGCCTTCTCTGGGACATATGGGACAGGCTCTGCCAATTGCTTTCCAAGCACTTTTTCTTCAAAACTGAGCTAAAGGTTCAGCCACTGCTGCTCACTGGGTTTTATTTTGTGTGTAGTTGCTGCTTGGCCACTTGGAGTGAAATAGAGGGAAGGTCAATAGGGTCAGATTTGTGTTTCATGGTTTACCTGGGGTGTAGTGGGTGGTATTTCTGAGCCTGGCTCTGGCTTGCTTCTCTTCACTAGGTTACTACAGCATTACCTGCTAGTTCAGTGAGGCTTAGGGAATCCAAAACTGTATAGGAATGAAAGAGTTTTCTCTGAGAGTATTCACACCTAGGGTTTGTAAATGGATTTAGACGCACTTTAAGAATTTCTTCCTTGTACAAATTGCAGTGTGTTTGCTTACACGTGTCTAAATCATATGAAAAATTATCTAAAAAACTCTGCATAAATGAAGACAGAACCACAGGGCCTTCAGAAGCCAACAAATCACTGAGTAGAAAGCAAGCTCAGTTTAAAATTTTTTCTGGAAGTTTTTACTGCTTAGATTATTTTTTCCTTTTGCTCTTTGCTGTTCTTTCCAGACCTCCTTTTCTCTCCTGATGCAAAAGAGATGGAAGATTAACTCAGAGTTTATATAGTTTTAAGAAGATGGATTGAGTGACTCAGGAGTAAAACTCTAAGGCTTTTTTTGTAAAAATCAAATGGTGTTGAAATATGGATTTTAAAATAGATTTAAAAGGTAAACTTCAGGTCCTGCTTGAAAGCTCTGGTTACCTTAGATAATAGTAACTTCTAAAATCTGACATAATGAATTGACCTCAAAAGCTGAGGCTTCAATATCTTCTGAATTAACATGGTTTTTAATGATATGTTTTTGATAGTTATTTCTTATTTACTTAAGCCCCGAGCAACTTGGAGGTCTTAGTTTTATGTTTTATTGGAAAGAAGACCTGAAGTTCCTGCAGCCCTTAACATGAAATCTTTAATCTCTTTTAGAAGGTTGCTTACAAATAACTAAGGAATTAATATTTATCTTCAAATTAACTTGCTAGCAGTAGCATCAAAGATCCACAGAAATAAATCTGCTGGTTTTAATTATTAGTAGCTAAAATGCAAGATGGTGCATACAGCTGGATGGAAGCTGATCATTTTCTTTTCACAATAATATTCTAGGTAGTACAAATGCATCTCTGTTGTACCTGTATTTTTCTAGTCAAGTGTGATGAAATAGCCTTACAACTGCAAAAATAAGTTCTGAGTTCTGTATTAGGTTCTGTTTGCTATCTATAAGCTCAAGTTCCTCCTTTTAAATAGTGGTCACAACGTGCTTTATTTTGACTGGTAAATATAGAGTAGGAAATGTACTTTATTTCTACCAGTTGTCCATAATGTGCATTTATGGCTTTGCATCCTGCTTAGTTTAATACATTTTGGATATGAAAACTTGCCAATTATTTTCTAAATATGTTTAAAAGTAGTCAGTCTCATGCTGCACACAAACAAGGAGTGACAGAGGGGAAGAAATGAGCCTCCCTGAATATCATCTGTAATCAAAAAAACCTTAATGCAGTGCTGAATAAACTAAAGAGACCTTTCAATCATTGCCTTCTGATATTCTAATATGTACTTACAAATTCCTTTCATCAAAATGCAAGATGAGTGGATGAGTGATAAAACTGATGGCACGTTGAGCAGTGGTACATGTGTCAAACGTGGCACCTTTAATTCAAGTCTGGCTCTGTATTTGATTTAGCTCCATTAGATTAGTTTTTCAATTGATCCTATAACAGCTTCCTTTTGCCAGATGGGCAGAAGTTTTGAGTTATGGACAAGAAATAGGAGCTCAGTGTCTGGCTACTTTCACTGGAAATACGTTTTTTTAGCTGAAAAACATGGATTCATTGAGGTTGTAACATTTGGTGGGTTTTTTTAAAGGAAAAAAATACCCTGAAACTCTCTTAGATAAATAATGAAAATAAGGAGCTATAAAGAAGGTAAAATGGTGAAGAGTTCAGGTTTAGCAAGCAGTAGCAATTGCCTGGCTGGTGCAGAAAATGACCTGAAGTGGCTTTTAGTTGTAGAGCCCACACAAATTGCTTCATTCCCATTATCATGCCTGTAATGGAAATTCAGGTTTAGAAGTGCATTCATATATTGAGGCTGCTCACGAGGAAAACAGAATAAGATCTGACTTGTGTTATAAAAATAAGAGGTCAAAGCCACTAATTATTTTTGCTAAACATTGTTCCTGTTTAAACTTCTGGATTCTGTTAAGTGGAGCTGCAGGCATTAGGCTACTGTCTGTAATAGTGTCCAAAAATTCCTTTGATTTTGGTTTTACTGTGGAGTTTTGTAGCAGGACCAAGCATGAAATGATTAACAGTTATTTTATCCTCAAGGGCCATGGAAGCCTGTTTACAATTGGGTAAATATGACCTTGTATGAAAAAAAAAAATACACAGATTATATGCACTAAAAAAGCCAAGACAACCCAACCCAAACCTCACGAAAACATAACCCCAGTATGCAACGTGGCTTTTATGGCTGTGGGTTATGCATTTCAAGGTATAGGAGATGTATTTTCCTCACCAGCAGCTTTTTAATTAGCCTCCAAAAAATCAAGTGGAAAATGTAGTATTAGGTACATTTTTTTTTCTGAAATAATCTTAATTGCCTATTTGGAAAACAAAATTTTATCCCAAAACTTCCTGTGGCTTTCTACATGAAGTGATATTGTTGACTTTAACAACATTTTCTTATCTTCACTTGAACGTTGGGAAAAGATTGTTAATGATGGCTGATATTTTAGTTCTCTACAGCAACTTCTTTGAGTAAGTTTGCTTCAAGATTTTTGTATTAAATCCAGATGGGAGGTTCCACGTACATAGTCAGGGTTGAGCATCTTAAGTTCTCAGATCTTTTAGATCTGTTTGCAAGTTTCATTAAAAATATTTCTTTTCACCTACATAAACCACTGATGAGTAGTATAATATAACAAGAATTTTAGCTACAGAAGAAGCAATGTGTTTAAGAGGAATCTTTTGGTTGTGATCTTATAGCAGGTGCAGTAAAAAAACCAAAACCATTAGAATACTTAAGCATAAGTTTCATAATTTTGTTGCTTGCTTTTTTTTCCCTACTATTTCAGAGATGTTACTTTCTTGAAAAGTTTGCTGTTAATGGTGTTTCAGAACTAGTTTTGCTGTCATTGCTAGAATCATTGTTCTATAAAGTCCAGATAATAAACATTAAAAACTATTACTCCCTGATGTTTGCAGTCATAGACAGATGATATTTGAGAAGGATCAGCTCAAGCTCCTATGTGAAAAAATGGGTTTTATCCTTGGCAACAGTGACTGGCTTTCTGGTTTTAATCTGTAGTAAAAAAAAAACTTTTTAAAAACCAAACAACTTCTTCACTCAGTCCTTAAAAACTGCAGCCTGTAGGTATGAGGGAAGGAAGGGAGGTTATTGACTTTAATGGAAGATTTCTTACTATAAACTGGTGTATTATGGTTTGATTCCCATTTTCTTGTGTACAGTGGGGGTTTTTTTGGTGAAATTGTTCAAGAATGATTGAATGAGAAGTCCCCCTTGAAAAAAGAGACTGTGAAAACATATTTTCAAAACCAAAATTTCCTTACATAGGTAACAGGATAGGTCAGATAATATGAAATATGAAATACCAAACATGTTTGTCATTTGCATGTCTAAACTGTCATGATTTTTTCAAAGTATTTATGAAATATATAATCAGTGTTCTCTAAAAAAGTCTACATGTGTATTACTATACTTGCTCATAATGAAGTTATGAATCAAAACATTTCATGAGGAAGCCTAATTATATAAATACTGATACAAAAATACATATAATACGTAACAAATCTTTTGAAAAATCCTTTCCATACTGGCATCTGTAGTCCCCTGTGACAATTAATGTAATTTTAACTACTTGTTACTTGATATTGCCTTATAAGCAGTTTCTTTACCCAATCTTCAACTTAATGACACCTGTTACCTTCATGTCTTTAAGTGCTATTTTCTGAAATATCTGTATAGAACCACTCCTGAAAATGAAAAAATTTTTAAAAAAGGTAATAGATATAATCACCTATGCCATACTATCTCTAGTACATGTGCATAAACATTACAATAGTTATTAATTACATGACATAGTGTTATTTCCATGGGATCTCTGCCTCATTTAGCATGCAGATTGAACTGCACACGAGTTAATGATGCAGCTGTTCAATATTTATTTTTACTTCCACCATTTAATGAGTGACTACCTCCCTCATTCATTTGCTGCAGCCTTGGAAGATGATGGTGAATAGGCCTGGGAAACTCTGGTTCTCTGTCTCATTCCCTAGCTGTGCTTTTCTGCCTTTTGAAGCTGAAATTAGCAGTGTTACGCTGATGGAAAAGTAGATTTTTAATGTTTACAAATAACATATCAAAGGTTTTCATTTGTGTAAACACAATTTGGCCCAGAGTAAAAGCAGATCAAAAGATCCCCTGTTGCTTTTATGTATCTCCTCTATTATTCACTCTGCCACTTTCAGTTATATTTTTGCCATCTGCTGGGCTCTCTGAGACCAGTCCCCCAAGATAATTCTGTGTATTTGAAATAATTCTGTTGGGAACTTTAGTTTTAAGCCAGTTGTTATTCCCTGTAGAAACAACAAAAATCTGCTGCTGTGCTTTGCAAGGCTGCTCATCAGGGCTGACTATTAACAAACTTGAGAGAATTATACCATTAGAGAGACTCAGCCTTATGGAAATGAATCAAACCAGTTCCATTACAAATGCTTCTGAAGGTTCAGCTAAGAAGGTATCTTTGGAAGTGAGGAAAAACCATCTTTCAGCTTTGAAACTAAACAAGACTTTTTTTTCAGCTTGTATGTGCAGGTTTGGAACAGAAAGGGGGAGCTGGATTCTTGAAACATGATTTGCATCCAAACAATCATAGAATTGGCTGAGTTGGAAGGGACCTCAGAGATGGAAATTATCTTTGTATTTTCATACAAAATAAACAATTTTACTTCGGTTTTGAATAAGACATTCTGAAATTGTGTCATTGCAGGTGGATGTGTCTTCCTCCTTAACAAATGCTGGAATTTCTTATACAATGAAATTTTGCAGAATTGGTTCTGATGATGTGCCCTTTAGCATAACCCTTGAATTGTTTTCAAAAAGGTTTTTTTCATCATACAAACTTGATTCCTTTGACAGTACATTACTCTGGTTTCCACAGCAGGAAATGTGGTTACCTTACCTTGGCTTCCTCTCTTTGCTCTGTGTGTGGCTGTGATTTGCCAAAAGCCAAGTAGTTCAAAGATGTCTTATAGTTTGGGGATTGCAGAATCATTTTTTGTTTGAACTTTTTATTAACTCCAAATTGCAGTGCATGCCACAAATGTATTTGTTGATTAAAATTCACATTTCTTCTTGGGCTGACCTTAAACCCACATTACTTGTGTACTAATCTGTTTGTATTCTGAGATATATGTACTGAGAAGTAAAAATAATCTTAATTTTTCAATAGGCATGCAGTTCTCTTAAAATGCAAGGATTTGTTTCTGTGTCTTGATTGTTATCTCAGCTGTCACCAAGAAACTCTATCAAAATCACCCCAAAAGTTGACTTTTTCAGTAGGAGTTCTATATTAGAAGTGGCACTCTAATTAGGATAATTTCCCACGTGTAGTTATTGATTCTGCCAACAGTGAAGTTTCTTCACATTCTATGAATTACTTTTGACATTTTTACACAGGCATAAAATTGTTACATTTCTTAAATGTTAAACATCAATTAGTTCCATGTACTCAATCCCCCTGAAGTAATTATCCTTGTGTAAGAGAAACTCAGAGAACAGCCAAGGGCTGTGCATTCTGTACTGTACAATCCAGAACATAATTGTCTTGCCTGGAAGTGTCAGGAAATGTTAAATGATTTCAACTTGAATGTGCTTGCTGATGTAATATATTTTTAAGTGTTTTTGTAGAGGGTAAGGAAAAGCACAAGACTGTTATACACAGAGATAAAAGGCAATTCCAGTCTCTAATTAAAAATAAGTAAATACTTACTGTCCTCAGCAAATGTTATCCACAGAAACTCAAACTTATTTTTTCTTGTGTACCAACACCATCTTGTGCACATTATTTAAGACAGTGCTAACAAAGAAGCTGTGCACTAATGTGCAAAATCACATTTAATGAGCACTGACAGGCTGAGGTTGGAGAACTGATTTTTTTGTATTTTCTACTGTCTGCAACAAGGTGTGAGAGGAGTCCTTGGGCTCTGAATTACTTTCTTTGATTTCAGCCCTCAAGCTGCATGTGTGCTGACACAGAATATGCAGATGTGGGGGTTTTGCAGGCAGTTTAATGTGGGAGAAGGCAGTTTCATCAGGGTTTTAGCCACCTAAACACCTGAAGTTTGTGTAAGAATACATAGATATTAGAGGCCTGAGCTTCCTGCTTAGTACATTCTTTTCAATAATCATTTTTCAGTAATAATTTGTCATATTGCAGCTTGATACAATATGGCTTTTCTCATAATTTAGAAGACCAAAAATTAATACTGGATTAACACGGATGTTTGAAGAAATTTAGTGCCATTATGTCAGACTGGAATATTATTCTTCCAGTAATTTTAATAAGGCTTCAGACTGCCTTTATTATTAATGTTCACTGGAGGTTTGTAGATGCACTATTTGTTTTCTGGGAGGACATTAATTTACCCTCATGGTAGCCAGAACCAAAAATTCCTTCCTTCGCAGCAAGACAAACCCTAAATGTGAGTGTTGAGAAAAAATGCCTTGAAAAACTTGATCCCTCTCAGAGCTGTCTCTGCCTCATCATATTTGCAGTGGGACTCAGGCATCCCTCTAACCTGACCAAAGATGTGTAATCATCAGAACTGAAGGAAATAGCATGTAAATATGTAGAATGCTGAAAAAAAAAAAAAGTTAGTGTTAAGGGGAGCTGGATCCTGTGGGCTTTCTTTTATTCCTAGAGTCAAAGATAGTGCTGTGCTCTTGTATCTCCAGGTGCAGGCAGGAGCAGGGCTGTGTTTGCAGTGTGTATCATACCTGGAAGGTTTTAGGGTCATACAGCCTTTCCTGAAACCCCCTTAAAACCCTGCCAGCTCATCCCTGTAGGCAGAAGCTCCCAAGAAGATGTGTACATAGGTGCAGACACCTCTTTGACAACACTCCCCTTTCTCTTCAGGGTCTCCAGAATCCAGAGGTAGATGGTGGTCCTGCTTCTTAGGAAAAGTGATAATTTCCCAAAGAGGGCTGGGGAAGCTTGGGTACAATCATCACATCATTATAGCATAAACCTAGGAGCCCCTCAAATAGCTTGCTATTTCTAGCACTGTGGCTTTCTCACATCAGACCCATCCATTTATTTGACTAAAAAAGAGATTCGAGTTATAATATTAAATAAAAACTATAAAGAAAACAACACATATGGATTTTTAGCAGGAATATGAGTCTTTTCTTTCAGGGCACAAACCAGTATCTATTGAAAGGCAAAATAAAACTTTCCCTGGGGACAAGTTTTCTCATAACTGCCTATTGCTTTGTCTTCACTTGATATTACTGCTTACTTTAGAAGTGGTGATCCCAGCACCTGATCTATGCTAATTTCCCTGGATTGTTGCCTAAGGCAGCCTTAAAGACTCTTTCACATTATTTCTATGCCAAAAAAAGACAGCCAGTGATCAGGCTCTATTATGATTATGGAAATGACCAATGCAATATGTAAGAGTTAAGTGTAAAATAAGCCAATACCTTTTTTCTTTAAGGAGAATTATGAGAACTATTTTACAGAAAATAACTAACAAAGGTCTAGATCAGCTGCTGAAGTCAAAGCACTGCCTGAGGAACCAGTTAATGGAGATTTTTTCTTTTTCCTCTCCACTGAAAATATGATGTAGACTCAAAGTCTAGCTTAGTTATGGAGAACATTTAGGTTGGTTTATAAATATATATATATAAAATGCATGCTGCTTTTAATCTTATCTTTATTTCTCAGTCCATCTCCATCTTAAGCTACTTGTCCCATCAAATTCATTGAATTAAACCTATATTTCTTGCCATTATTTTGCAGCATTAAGCCTCTAGAGATTTTTGTGTAGAGTTAATCCTCTGCAAATTGAATTTCCTGATCATTGCTCCCAGTATGGAGTTTCTTGCCTAGTGGAGAATTACATGTGCTACCTTGTGCTACCAAGTGGCTTTTCATTGGAAATATTTCTAGATAAAATGGTGTGCTGCTTTGTGGTTTTAATTGGGATGCTCTTAAAAAGTCTCTTTTTATTCCTTGGTACATCATGATATTTTGTGTAAAAAATAGATATAAAAAATTACCTGCTATCTGATTTCATTACAAAATTGCTACTAACCTAAAACCCATTTCCTTTTCTACATTTTCTTCCTCATCTTCCTTATGCAGAGATCTTTCAGTCTGTAGCTCTTGAAATGAAGTCTGAGAATTTACTGCCTTAGCAGACCAGAATTGTTCTTGTACAGGAGGAATGGAATTTGAATTAAACATCCTGGTGTGTCTGAATAAAAGGAAGTAATGGGACAGTGGACCAAGAGAGCTGGTTAATACTCAAACAACAAGATAGGGGCATTCCAGTGAGAAAAACCTGAGTAGAGGAGGAAGATCTCCATGGATGAGCAAGGAGCTGCTGAAAGTCACGGGGAAGAATTTCACAGGTGGAAAAAGGGATTGGTCACTTGGGAGAATTATAGGAATGTTTTCAGGGTACATAGGAGTGCAAGAAGGAAGACTAAATCCCTCTTAAAATTAAACCTGGCAAAGGAAATAAGGGATTTTTCTAATACATCAAGGATAAAAGGAACAATAGGGAAAATTGGGGCCACTTCTGGATGAGGTGGGAGCCATGGTAACAGGGGGTGCAGAAAAGGCAGATTTATTGAATGCTTTCTGTGTTTCAAATTATTATTCATTTAGAAATTCTAGCAAATCAAAAGCTGGGAAGTTTTTATCTGAAATACTCGTACAGAATAGAAAAAGGAGGTTATACACCATCCTTTCTAAAGGAAGTGTCAGCTTAGGTGTGCTCCTGGAGGTGTAGACATTCTGTGAAACTTCGAGACCAAAGTCTCCTTGATTCTCTTGTTGCATTAAAACCCCAAAGTCTGTAAATTAACTCTGAAATGTCCTTCTCCTGCACACTGCTCACACTTGGAGTTCTAAAACCCCTCTATAAAGGGTAAACCTAGCTTCTAGAGTACTAAAGAGACAGGTTTCCTCTGCTTCAGGAAAATAGAAAAATACATAGCTCCTCATTTATGTTTTGTGAGCTACAACAGTGCTGGGCTATGGCTGATTTGACTTACGCTGAGTTTTCCAGGACCTGTAAAATGGGACAATGCAGCACATGAAACAAGAGAACAGCAAAAATATTGGATGTTTACTAACCTAATCCAACAATATTTCATGTTTATATGTAGATTTGCTGTGATTGTATTTATGTTTGAGTACTCAACAGTTACGTACACCTGAATTTTTGTTACGTGCTCTTCAATTTCTTTCTTAAATTTATGCAAATATCTTCCAGTTCACTGGAAATGTCCAAAGATATCTAGGTTAAATCCTCACCTCCTCTTGTTGCTTCAGACCAGCCAAATGTGCCTGACTGGAGAGAGATTTTGTCCTGTTACAGGGATTCAATTCTATGCTTTGTAAAGCTTGCTTGGAAGCTTTGGGCTACCTGAAGCTCTTGTTGAAGTTCATCAAACAGAAGGCATCTTGACTTGTATGACCTTGTCTTAAGGATAATTTTATTCTAATTGACTAAACAGAGATGAACAGAAAGGTCCTTTTGTGTTTAAGGAGGTATATAGGAACCTTTCATAATATATATTATATCATAATAAAGTTACTTGCAGTGGCTGCAGTTTGTTGAAATGATTCCATCAATAAAAGTGGAATCTTCACTGCCTTTCAGTGTCACTGCTCAGATATTGTATTTTTTTAGAGCAGGAGAATAGAAAGCTGTTTCAAGCATTATCCTTAGTGGTACAAAACAAAGTTTTCTGGGATTTGATAATGAAGTTAATTTGTGAAATGTCATGCAGACAGCAGAAAGGGAAATATATGAGAGAAAACCCTGCTTGAAATGGTACTGCCAGCTCTGCAAACAAGGGAGACAAGAAGAGGAAATGGAAAAGGAAGGAAACCTACTCAGTTTTTTTTTTTTGTTGAAATAGGATAAATATGGGTGAATGAAGCTGTGAAATGGAATTTGACAACCTGGTTTGAAGAGTGTAGATTTGTTTCAGGAATGTGATACATTATTCAAGACAAAGGCTTGTCAGACTAGGAGGGTAGATTTACAAGTACTATCAATCTGCTAGGTAGGGGTTAGACTCTTTAGTGAAAGAAGAAAACTACTGAAACTGTTCAAGATAGTTTATAAAATTTTTGGAGGTAACTCAATACATGGATTCACCAGGCTCATTTGAAAATATGTTGGAAACTGAAAGTTTATATGGTGTAGATAGGAAGAGAAATGCTGCACCCAGCCTGTGTTCTACTGCTTGGAAGGCATATTTTTCTTTTCAGATTTTTAGCAATCTATTGGCAGCAAACCCCCCCCTCACCTGTGGGGTGAGGTATCCAAGGTGAAGAGTGCCCCTCATTTTCTTAGGGGAAGGGGGATTTAATGTTTGGTGGTTTGGGTTTTGGTTGGTTTGTGTTTAGTTTTTTGGGGTTTTTTTTTGTGCTACACGATTAATTTTTTGGCAAAACAGGTACAACAGTCATAGTTCTAGATAAGCTACCAATGTTGCTTAATCAGCAAAATACCTTAATATTTTTTTTCCATTGAAGTCCTGTGTTCTGTATTGCTGCTGTCATTGCCATGTGACATCCATCCTTCCTTGAATCAGCACTATTTCTGTATATGCATAAAAATAATTTAAAAATTCATCATTGGCTTTGGTCCAAATGTCCAAAATTAGATAATGAAGTTTTAGGGAAATGGGATACTACAAACTATATTTAGTTTCATGGTAGGTCAGAGCTCTGAGAACTATAAAATCTTAATAAATTATGCAGGCTCTTATTACTGGGCTTCACCATACTCTTAAAATGTACAAAATAAAACAACAGAAAGTTGTACAGCAAAAACAAGCACTGAGAACAAAAGTTTCTTGCTTTAAAAAACAGTTACAAATGGCAGTGGTACAAATTCTGCTTTTTGTAGAAACTGATCTTGAACAGAGGCCTCATTGATAGAAACAAACCATGACTGCTGGTGATAACTTGTACAAATAGGCTTTGATCTAACTGAAGTAGGATATAAACAAGGGTAACTAATAGGAAAACATGAAATGAAAATAGTAATTTAGAACTAATCTTGCTATATAGTTTCATTTATATTGTTTTAATATATAATTACCTAAAATTAACAACAAAGGGTAATTAACACAAAAATATTTCCTCCTGGAATTCTTGCCAATTGTCAAACACTTATTTTGCAATTTGAAAGGCAGCAGCTCAGTAATACATTTAACATCTTCCAGATATAAAACATGACACAAGCATTAATTGGTTTTAAATAGGGGAAAGCAAACCAACACATTTTTCAGAAACTGTGGCACATGTGTGTCCAGCTCAGGACCAAAGAGAATTCTGCAATAATTTGCTCAGAGTGGAACACTAATCCTCTCTGAAAATGTAATGTCTCAGATTTCATGGGTTTGTTGCCATCAGTATGGGAGCAATTAGGCTTTTCATGCATCTTTTATCTGCTTTTGTATCCATAACCAAAGTGATCATTTTTTGCTGAGAGAAAATAATTTTTCCTTTCAACTGTTTTTCTAGTTTTTGGGTTTTTTTCTGGAGTTTGCTCCTTTGTTTTGTTTGTTTTTTCATTTGTAAAGTATCATTTTGATTGGCAGTGTAGTAGAAATTAACAGGAATAGGCTGGTAGGTGTGTCAGAGAATAAACCTTATTCTATCCCAATTAAGGAGCCTCAGGATAATGATATTTGCCTCCAGCATGGGATATTCTTTGCTTTCATCTGCTGAATTTGATTTTTTGGTATAAAATGTGGCAGCCAGAGGTACTGATCTGTCTTGGACTTCTGTACTGTCTGAGGAACTTATTTTTTGGTTCAGAACTTTTATTCTTTTTGGTAGATCATAAGAAGAGTTAACTGATGTTGATCACTCTGCACTGGTAAATGGCATGTATTTAGCAAACAGCTTGGGGAAGGTGAATAGCTCCATTATAAAATCCTAATTTATAAATTCATAAATAGATGAATTTTTCTTTATATGTTCATAATATTCAGTTACTGATAGTCCCAGTGATACTTGTTGTATCTGAACTGTATTTATTGTTGTGTGCAATATTTTAATCAGCAGCAGACCTCTAGTTTATGTTTATAAAATTAGTTTTTTGGGGTGAAAGAAAATTTTATGCTGAATTAAGTACTATATATTAACAGCCCTGGAGGATTTTGAATATTCTTGTCATTCCCATTTATACATTCAACGTGTACAAATTTCAACATTTTTATATTTGATGTTAACCTGATATTTAATATTAGATGCTTGTCATACTAAAATTATTAAACCAGTATACATGAATACCAGTTACTGAAATAATTTGAGCTCATACCTACATCTCCTTTCTAGTGAAAGTAGATGTGTCATGAAACATGGAATATCAGAAATATCCAAGTCTTTCAGAGACTCTTATACTTGCAGATCCTGTCCTTAGATTGGTTTGCTTGCAGTATGGGCTAGGGAAAAAAAAAATTATTAAACTCACTTATTTGTTGGAGAAATGGTTGGAAATATCTAATCCAAATAACTCTAGTGTGTATTTCAATTTAATATCTCTATACCTCTGCTATTTTGCTTGATTGAAAAACCTTTGTTTTGAACAAAGTTCAGATGTTCAAGTTGTTTTGATTGAAAAACCTGTGTTTTGGACATTGTTTCCAAGTCTGAAGTGTGGCACTGTGGTTACCCACACATGAATGATTTCATTACCCTGGATTAATGTAAATGTGAGTCTTGAAAAGGCAGTTTCCCCTTTCAGACTGCAGCTAGCACTGGGGAAATGTGCAGTCTCATTGGGAAAATCATTTTTTATGTGCTGGGATCTGATTATGTGAAAAGAAGCAATGCTTTCAGCTACTGAATTCCCAGCCCATCCAGCCTGGAGTGTCCAAGCTAAAGCAAGGCAGACCCAGATTGCTGGAGCATATGTTTGCTTTAACAGTACATTTCACAAAGGATGTGTAAATAATTCTTGCTGCTGGAGGAAGTTCAAACAGAGGAATAAAAGCAGAACAGATTCCTTTGCAGTCCTACCAGCTAACTAAGGTGCCTTCAGGAACATTCTGGACTGTGGGAACTGCATATTAGCTGGAGTTATGGAGTTAGGGATGAGTTGAATTCTCTAAATTATCAGACTTCATATTTAGTGGATTGCAGGTCTGGGTGGCTTCCCTAGGACTGCAGCAATTGTAAAGTTTTTTTCCTGTTAACTATTGAATCTGTAGGTCTCTTTCAGGACAAACACACCTTCTTTGTCTTGGAGTTTACCAACTTTGAAATATTCAGGAATAACAGCATCTGTAAGCAGGACATGCAGGGCTTAGAGGAAGGTCTTACCTGGGAAGCAGATAAATATCTTATTTACAGCTCTTCTGGGACACAAGTTTCATTTTTCTCTGTGCTAAAATGGCACCTGTAGAAATTCTTCCAGGCAAGAGAGCCTCATACACTGGAAGGAGAGAGCAAAAGGACAGCTGATGCAGGTAGCTTTTGTTACATCTACTAAAACTGATAAAACACATAAATTAATAGTTCATTCTTCTAATAGATGCCAAGATTTTGGAATAGTGAGGCAGACTGAGTCACTTCATAGCAGCCATAAAGTAAAAAAGGCCAGAAAAAAATGGAAAAAAATACCAGGGAACTTAATTTCCCATTGTTGGACATTGTTGTTTGCAAACAGGTTTTGACTTCACTGCATCTTAAGAACTAAATTGCTCCAAGGATTGCTCCACCTTCTACATTTTTAATCAGGTTCTGCAAAATCTAATCCCTGGGCTAAAATGAAGCAAAGTTGAACTGGAATTTTTGTTTACAGGTGGAAAGAAAAAAGAAATATATATATATATTTGGAAGTTGAGCTTAGGTTAGCTCTTGATTCAGAGAAGCTGCAGGAAAAAGATGAGTTTGTCTCTGCTAAATGCTACCAGCCTATACTTATTAAGAGTCTGAACTTGAAAGCAAGGATTATTTCTAGTTTGACTTAGAAGGGGACTTTTAGGCAGATTTTCAGATTTGATCAATACATAGAAAAAAAGGAACAGGTCAGCAAACTCAGTGCTGCTGAACCCTGATGCCAGCAGCATTTTTCCATCTTCCATGGCTTCATCCCTTTTCTAAGTTGACTTCCATCTGAAATATGAGAAGTTTTGTCAGATAGGTAGCATGAAGCTTTTTTTGGTGTCTTAACTTCAAGGTTTGAATTAAAAATAGGATTGAATTAAAAAATTGAATTAAAAATATTTTTACTTTCTACAGTCTGCATAGTGTAAGGTTTCTAGCTGTACAAAAAATCAAAAGAAGAGCTGTGGCACAAAGTTCTCTGCCTAAAGTAACTTAAATGACATGTTCTGTACTACGATTTTTTATTACTTTTCTTTTTATAAAAAGAAATTTATCTCTCCGGATGACAGTGTCTTTCAAACTCAACATTCTCCAGGCTTAAAATATGCAAGAAGAATGTCTTTAAAGATTTGCTTTGCATAATTCCTCTTCTTTCTATAGCTAATGTTTCTTTTAAGAAAAAAAAAAAAGACTGAGGGAGAGAATGTTTAGAAATTATGACTAAGTCTAACAAATTTAAATACAAATGTGACCAAATGTGCTCTCAAACTTCAGGATCTTCTGAATGTTAAATGGATTAAATTGCTGGCATGTTTTCACACCCTTTGAGTTACCACATAACTGTCTAAATCTTGGATTTCTTTTTTCACAAAAAAAAAAAGACCAAAAATCCTTTTGTAGTGAAGGACTGGTTTTGCAGTTTCAAGGGAGCCTGAATATGAAACAATTTCTTGCTCTGTACAGAAAAGCACATATTTTGTCTTCGTTGTTTTTTTTTCTTTAAAACTCCTTTTCTCAGTCCTTTCTCTTATTTTTATATTGTACTAGAAATGTACTCTTTTTCATGACTTTCCACAATCCCAGTGACTTACCCTGCTCTTTGCAATTCTATAGGGAAACCTTTTCATTTTTACACCATTTTCTTAAACTTTTTTAAGATCTTGGAATAAAGTCTTGTACTGCTTGAGAGTCTGAAGTGGAATAGCAGCTACCACACTCCTGGCTTAGTTGGTAAAAAAGTGTGTGGTTTATTTTTCTTTACTTACTTTATTTTACTTTTATTTATTTAATGAGGTTAATTAAGCAATCTATGATTCCTCTATGTTCTGTGCCTGAGATAAAAGAGTTTTCAGATTAGATTTAGATTCTTAACACAAAGAATAAAGCATCATTAAATACATCTTTCTTTTAATAGTTAGAAATCATTGTGCAAGTTTTGTGATTGCATGGCTAATACAGGCTACTAAGTTTGCCAGTGAAATATTTACTTTTTGATGTGAAAGTACAGGAAAAAAAAAAAAAAAAAGAAACTAGGAGGAATGATGAATGCTATTAAAATAAAGCCTGGACTATTGTCCTTGAGTAACAAATACATTTTCATACTTCAGAAAAGTCTGTAATATTCCAGAGCTGAATTCTATTCAACAGTGCACATCAGCAATTTAGGTGTCTTTTAAGTCTGAAATGTATCATATTTTTTCCCATATTTCATCGTTTTGCAAGACTAAGCCAAAATGACCCAAAGTTACATTCTCAGAAGCTTTGTGGTTAAGTGTCCAGATACTTGAAATCTAATTTTTATCATTTTCCAGTGTTACAGAATATTTATGCTAAAGTATTTGATAAGTAACAGTTAATTTATACTATGCCAGGGTGATTGTAATGCATGTGGTGGTGCCTTTGATGTGAAAATTAGAGCTGGAAAAATAAAAATGGAGATTACTAACCCCTCCAGTAATTGTAGAACATGATATGTTATACCCCTCAGAGGCATGACAATTTTCAGAGTTCAGGCTATTGTGTAGTGACAAGATGTAAGAGAAGATAATTTGACTTACATTTATTCCTGAAAAATGAGGAATGTATCAAAAATCTGCATTTATAAGAGCTTAATTGCCAGGAGTGGCCTGCTTTGTATGGAAAATCTGGTTCCATCTTTTTTACTGTAAAATCTGGAAACAAATAATGAAATTTTCCATAAAATTTAGGGGAAATAGGTTAAGCTTTTTTTTTTTTTACTTGCATTAAATAATAGGTTACGTCTTGTGCAAATTTATGGGAAACTGGCAAACCTCCATAGCACCATTTTTTAATATAGTGACAAGGAGCAGAGGAGAAGCTTTTCACAACTTGATTCATTATTTACCTTGGATAATGTGGATCTTTATTTCCATTCTCAGGTATAGATTTCTTTGGGAGGGCTTCCCTAATCCTCTAAATTTATTTCTGCCCTGCTGCTTTTTCTTCTTTAAATGAAATACAAAGCTCCTAGATCTGGTTACACTCTGTAACTGAAACAGCTACATTTTTTACCTTCATATTTTTTGGAATATGTCATCTCTGACATCTCTTTTTCAGCTTTGTTTTTGCAGGGCATCAGATTCCAGTGCAAGACACCCTTCCTTGCTTTGGGTATCTGCCAGCTGATAAATCACAATCAGTGAAGGACAGGGCTGTTTTCTTAGCTCTGGGGTGGAAATTGAAGAAACCAGATCAACTCATCAGCAGCCTCTTTCAGAGGGAAAACTTTCAGGTAGTCTGAAGCACAAAAGACACAAAGGGAGGGAGAAGTCCTAAAGCTCTGTGTATGTTTGCTGATTTGCCTTCCCTAACACCAAAGAGTTGTGCAAAGGGAACCACACACAGACCCTGATCTCACCTGCAAGAGCAACCTGAGGAGAGAAATCACAGCAAAATTGCTGTAAGGGCATAAGAAGCCATAAGGGTAACCAGCAGACCTTCCTATAGGAATCCATTTGAATTCCTACAATCCATGATTTAATAGTAAAAATGAAAGCAGGAAATACCATTTAAAAAAAAAAAATTGTTTCAGGGAAATCATGTATACATAACCAGAAAAAAATATGAACCAGCAGACCATCCTATAGGAATTCATTTGAATTCCTACAATCCATGATTTAATAATAAAAATGAAAGCAGGAAATACCATTTAAAAAAAAAAATTGTTTCAGGGAAATCATGTATACATAGCCAGACAAAATATGAACCAGTAGACCTTCCTATGGGAATTCATTCGAATTCCTACAATCCATGATTTAATAATAAAAATGAAAGCAGGAAATACCCTTTTTAAATAAAAAATTGTTTCAGGGAAATCACATAAACATAACACAAAATATGAATTACATATGAATGAGATGTTTCTTTGCTACTTTTTTTTGTTACTTTTGACTGGGACAAGCTATTTGGTGTATGCAAGCCACTGGTCCTGATGCCACAGGGCCATATACAGAGCAAAAATAGTCTACTAAATTCCTTGTTTCTCACAATGTGATGTTTATAGGTAATTGATTTCATTTTTCAACCAACCCTAAGCCATATGACCACAACATCAATGTCAAACATGCAATAACAGCCTGCTATGAAACAGGGCTGATAACTTGTTCTAAAGCCCTGATAATGAAATCATGGAGCTCTCCAATATCTGTCAGTACAGTTCATGCTTTTGGGGAAGTAGTGAGGAAATCAGATTCTGTAATATGTTCCAGGAGAAACTGATGATGAAGTTGATTAGTTTTTATTTCTGGTGTAGATACTGACATCAGAAAGTCCAAAATTTTTCCATATCTCCCAAGTCTTTGTTAACAGGATCCTATGTAATACCTGAATCTGTGTTCTATTCATAGGCTTCATTTCTTTAAAGGTACAATAGGTTTATTGTTGTAAAACAAATTAACCATTTACATCATAGCACAGTCTTGTAAGGCATGTTAATTCCAGAAAGATTGAAAAATGCATTGTGCTAATTAAGAGAAATACTTATCTGATGCAATTAGTAGGTTTTGCATAGGTTGCTGCCCAGATATTCAGAGGTCCCATGGTCTTCCCAATGGGGAGATCTCCCTGTATTTTCTTCTTGAACTCTACTTATTAGATCCTTGACATCTTTAAACTGCATTTTTAAAAGGAAGTAGCTGGCAACAGATGTAATATAACAATAATTTTACTGATTTCTGTCTAAAAATATCAGCTGAATATAATCATGTTCATTTTGATACTTTATAAATATTTTTATTGAACTCACCCAATCTTTCCAAATAAATTTATTATGTGTTATCAAGCATCTCAACAAGTTCTTGAGAAACCTTTTAATAACTCAGTTAATGAGAAGCTTCAATATGGATCCCTAGTGTATTCAGAAAATGGAGTATTTAATCTTAAATGGGTAATAAAGATATGAAATGGAATGATAGACAGAGCTTTGATCCTTTAATATTGTTCAGTTATGCACATTAAGAGAAACACTGGAAAACTTTTCTAATTTTATAGTATTTATATGCCCACAGCTAACTGTAAGCTTCAAGTGTGTCCTTTCCTCACCATTTCAGTCAGAAGGATCTGAAATTTAAATTTTAAAAATTATTTGGTAACCTTATTGTAGGCAGTTGACTGACAAAACTAATTAATTACTCAAAGACATTTTTCAAGTATAAAGACTCTTAAACTTAGGAGAAGGTAAACAGGAGAGAGTTCCTCTGAATGCCAGCACTGTCACAAGAGCACTAATAGTTGTTAGACATAAATTCTCAATAATACTTTCCAGTATAGTATTTCTGATAGAATTTATTTGTGAAAGCAATATGTGTAAATAGAAAGCATTTAGAAAAAATATATCTAGAACACAAAACTTCTATGAGTTGCGTGTCACCTAAAATCTAATTATAACTCTGTGACAAAATGTACTCTAAATCCACTACGAGAAGTCTTGCTTGCTCAAATCATATCTAAGACTCATAAAATTAATATTTTCCTAAGTTTTGGAGATGCTATTCACAAGTTTCTGCAGTACATCCTGTTAAATCTTGTAAATTTCTAAGGGCAAAAAGAATTTAAAATTGTTCAATATTGCAAAATCATTTGTGACAAAAAATAGACCAGACCTGCAAGTGAGACAGTGCAGAACAAAATAATAGTGACTGTAGAGATGAACTTCTTTTCTTTCATGTACTTTTTTTGTAATTCATACTTCTACAATATTGCAAAATAATAACATTTTTTAAGTGGGAAAACAGATATCCTCAGGAAGTGATCTGGTGAAACCAGGCATGGAATAGCAGTCTGCTGTCACATATATTTTTAGTCTCCAGTCAGAAGCCAACAAAAGCCTCTGCAGCCTCTATGAAGTTTTAGGAGCTCTTACTTGGAATAGCAAGTGGGCAAAGGGATGTAGTTGGACTTAAGAGCCACTCAAAAGCCCATTTTCTCATTTTTTCCTTTCCTTGCAAGTAAAAGGAGCTTTGTATTTTTAGGAAAGCTGATGCATTACACTTCTTGTGAAAAGATTTGGTTTATCCCATCATTAAAAGTGCTGTTCAGAGCCAAATCTAAATGAAATCAATCTACACACAGCCAGTGATACTCTGAGCAGAATGGATCAAGTAATTCTTTAGGGTTTTGTTGTTGTTTGTTCCTGAATATTTTAGATAATATACAAGGATTTCACTGTTTTCTAGGCTATTTTGTGCTTTAGGAGATAATGTTTAAGTAGTGGCAAACCCCAAGAGAGGAGGCAACTTCATTTTCAATAAAAATATTGCATCATTTATGTACTATGCTCACCAGTACTCATCTAATTTCTTTTAAACTGCTGATTAATTTTCTGAGAGATCCAATGATTAGCAACTTAGGCTATTTCCCTGTAGGAGAGAAAAGAGTGCTGCAGGCAGGGAGGGGAAAACAAGATAATTTAATAGTCCTGGGGGATTAGGAAATTAAGATTAACATAGATATGTCAGAGGGCTGGAAAGTCACAGATGTCTTGGCAGAAAAGATGTACTTAAGTACTGCTATAAATGTTCTCTAAATCAGAATCTAGCCCTGAAGCAGTGTCTAGATATTTGTCTGTACATTTCCTTGTCTGCTTTTAAGCTATCAATTTATACTATGTGCAGACAAGGCAAATTTCTCAGTATTAATTTTTCCCTGCTTGCTTACATACTGTGTTAACACAATAATTCTGTGATATAAAATGAGTATCCTGTAGCCACTGTGCCCTTGATGCAGTTGGAGAGATTTACTGCCTCTCAAGGATGAGCTTTCACTAATATGTAGGGGTGGTCATTTCCTGGAAGAAAATGAATTATGGTAGGAAGAGGGAAGAATTAAAACAAAAAATCATGATTATATATGTACATTCCCTCATTTATGCCAGTGTACTCAAGGATAAAGAGGGGAAGGTATTGTGGATTGAAGGACTAGAGCAGTAATACTGATGCTTATAATTTTGGTATCAGAAATATTTAACATCATGATATAGTTATGTATTGGCATGTCACCTGTCACTGTGGAAGGGCTGCTTTTCTTTTAATAATGTTTAATAAATGCTGTGAAGTTATAAACACCAGCTCTTGTTTCTTGTGGGCTGCATATTCCTAGTAATGTCCACACCAAAATCAGATTTCTGTCATCCTTGGGTATGTGGAGATCTCTGTGAACACTCCAGTAGTTGGACTAAATGTTAATCAGTAACAAAACTTGAATCAAATGTTCAGTGTAAGTTCTTGAAAAATGTAAATTCCCTTTGTTATTGAAGCTGTGCATCCAGCAACAAGAAACTATGAGAGGTTTCATTTTAATGGGTGAATTATTAATGTTCCTAAGGTATATAAAGCTCCTCAATTCAGGCAATTCAGTGTTTTATAAATCTTGTCCAGATTATGGTTTTGTATTTTACATTGATTGCTTGGATCCTTATATTTAGCAATATGTTTCACTAACTTCTATGTAATGTTTTTTCAAGAAAAGTTAACATTTATTTTTTCACAGAATACTCATTTCCTCCTGAAGCTCACCCAGGAAAGCCTTGGCAGACTCTTTTATTTGAAATCAAAGATTAGCCTTCTCACCTGGGAGAAAATATGAAATTCTTAAATACTTCTGTTTATGAAATACATTTGGGGGAGCATCTGTTTGAAAACACTGCCTTATTTTCTCCCTTGCTTTAATGACAAGCCGAAGGGGAACACAGCAAGTCATTATTTTCTGTCCCTGGGGACTGTTTTAACAATAATCTTTGACCCTTTTTTAGTTTCCCATATAAAATGTTGTCTTCCCATATGAAGACAACAGGTATTTAATTTCCATGGAGTTTAGATGGATTTTTCTGAGTGTGTATATTTTTTCCTATTTTATTTTCTGTATTTGTAAAGGTGCTTTATATGTTTGTGCAAATAACAAATATATGAATGCATTTTCACAGTTATTTGAGAAATTTTACCTGTTCAGAATGTTACCTTTCCAGCTGAAGATGGTTATTTTAAATCAAAGAGTAAAATTGTATTTTATTATTGAAGATAGTTGAGCCTTTCTTGGGGTGCTTCCAGAAAGCTGATTATCATTCTCTGAAGCTGATCACTTAGCACGTTCCTTTCTGAAAACTGGCACTTGTACTCTTATTTCTAGCAATTTAAAGTTATTTTTCCTGTAAGAGCACTAACCTAAGCTATTATTTTGACAGCTTTCTATTACTTCTATTTTTTGCTCTCTAGTTATGTGTCTACATGTACAGGCAAGAATCTCATTTTTCTAGGCTTTTGTGAGCTATATGAGATCATCTACCATTTGAAATAGGCTTTTTTCATATTTCTAAATTTTTACTCAAGTTTACCTTATGTTTGGCTTTATAGAAGAGTAAATAACAGTAAAATTTAAATAGGCAATAATTAGACTGATAGTAAAGAGCAATCACAGCCCATATTGTGAGCTTGCTTTTAGGGGCATCCCTCCACTTGAGGGGTTTGCTTGTGCTTAACAGTGCCCAGCACACCAGCAATCTGATCTGGATGGATTTTCCTGTTCCATGCTGTCAATTAGTGAGTTGAAAAAGATGATAACTGAGATAAAGAGACAGAGAGGGAACTCTTCAGAGAGCAGAAATCAGGGGTAAGGAGCATCCATGGGCCAGAACACACAGCAACCTCTCTGAAGTTGGTGGAAATGTCTGCATAACTGCAAATCTGTTTTCTTTTCATAGAAAGGAGTGATTTTTTTATAAATTGCTCCATTTTTACCATAATCTTCATATTTTTAGTAACATGAAATGAAAGCAGAATGGGTCTCCTGGTCTTTTGTAACAGAGGAACACAGACACAACTTTATACTACTACTTTTATCAATGAGTACAAGAGATAAAAGGAAAAGGAGATGGGTATCTCCTATTCTCATAAGATGTCAGTGAAAGATTTAATTAGCAGTAGCAGCATTGTTGTGTAATAAATCAATCTCTCCTGACCTTTCCCTTGAGAACCTTTGAAAAAAGCCCAATTAATTAATCGAAGCCTTTTGTCACTTTATCATTGCCCTACAACCCTGAGTTATCCTGTGACTCAAGAGAGTAAAAAGTCCATATTTTTCTGATTTATGTGGGATGAACCTCCTAGATTGAATTAACTAAGTGTTTTTACAGAATAGCTTAAAAGAGACTCTTTGCTTAGTTTGAGATTTGAAGGGACCTTCTCACAGATGTGTCTGTGAAGATCAATATATATAGTTATAATTTATACATATTACAGCATGTTCTATGTATATAGTAATAAGAATAATGTAATTTGCCATTACATTACCAATAATACACACTTTTTTCCCATCCTGCAGCACAAGATCTGTTAATCAGATCACAGAAGGAGAAACATCTGTGCTGGAAGGGCTCATATCAAGGGGACAACCCTGATTTAAGGTAATTCCTTAAATTTTGGAATGTGATAAGAGGTTAGTTGTATTTTACCTCACTTAGTTCACCTAGCAGAACACTCACAGGTGTTTGAAGTGAAAAACAAGTGGAAGAGTTCTTTTAATGCTGCATATTTAGAAGTTACTTTCCTCAGAAACTGAAGCAGAGGGGAAGGAGATGAGTATTTCGCCTACTACAGGGTTCTGTGTGTCCTTGAGCTCAGCCTTTGCTTGTTCACTCAATTACTACATCTCTAAAAATAGGTCAATAAATCATCAGAGTTAATTAGTCATTAATAACAAAGTCTCTCTGAAGATATCTAACACATTCTATCTTTTTATATCTTACCTTTATTTTTATTTATGGATTAACATGCTAAGCATGGCATTTCAGATAGTACCTGAGGTATTTGGCACGATTACCATAGCCCTGTCTGAAACTGTGACACTGGAGCCAGCCTCTCCCCAAAGGCCAACAGGTGTCTGAATTACCTTTTTTTTGTCATTAAGGTGCCAGTGATTATTCTCTCTGCTTGCTGTGTGTGTGTAGGGTTAAAATACATTCAAATATAACCTAGAAATTTGGAAACGACTAATAAATATTTATAAGAAATGAATATTGTTGGCAAAGTTTGTTCTGCTGACACTTTGGAAAAGCACAGGTGTGTGATAAAAGCTTTTGGTTTTTGAGAAACATGCTCTCCTTAGTTTTGATTGGGCTGTTCTTTTCCTTTTCTTCTGCCTTTAATGAAGCACATTCCATCTTTAACAAATTATCTACTCAAAAATAATGGAGATGCTCTCAAGTGTTGAAGTTGCCGAAAGCAAATCCAAAGACTTTCTGCTTGTCGTGGGTCTGGTTGTCAGATTAAAACCATGGAACAGATTTTCACTTCAATGTAGTCAATGTGCTTTGATTAATAATTGTGCACAGCATTTTTATATGTATATTTCAGACTGTGTTCTGAAATCTGCATTGAGGAGATGCTTTCTGGAAGGTCTTAAAGAAGAAAAGATTGATGAAGAGTTTTGCTAGCAGGGAACTAAACCAACAGGTGCCACATTGATGTGAGCAAACACCTGAACCCTTCTTCCTGTGCTGCTTCCAAAATATGTCTCCCTCTTCTTCCTTTTCTTGTCCAGCTTGCTGCTTTGCTTTCTTTTTTTTTTTTTTTTTTTTTTTTTTAAATTAATTTTTTTAATTTTTTTTTTTTAAATCTTTACCAAAAGAATTTTTGCATTACTTCATGCCTTGTTGTGCCTCCTTTGTGAACTAATGACTACTTGGAAAAGCATTTGTCCAAAAAGCCTGTCTAAAAAGGCAAATAAATGGTGAAAGGGACCAGACAAATGGGCATTCAGTATTGACAGAGAAATTAGATAAAAGAGCTCCAGCAATGCTGACCTGGAGTAACTGGCAGATGCTCCAGATTCTCTCAGCTTTCCTATGAAGGGTGAGTTTTAAATCCAGTTCTTCAGGTTGTAACAAACCCTTTTTTAGTTGCCAGTGAATCAGAATGATGCAAAGCATCTCTGGTTATTGTATGAGAGATTTCCTAGGACTGCCAAGCTAGAATTGGTTTGAAAAAGAATGTGCTAAAGCATGATTTCTGTCAATCAAATTATGCATGGGGTTTTTTCAATAATTTAGTACAAAAATGTAGACCTTTTGATAAAAGGTGATCCTCTGTCTGGTATATGGTTTTGCCCTTTAAAAGCAGGATATTAAAATACAGAATACTTTAGCTTTTCATATTTATTGTAATGCTTCATGCTTACACTAATATGGGCATTTTTCAATGATGAGAGCAAGGCAATAAAAATGAAAGCAAATAATTATAAAATGGCTTTGAGACTAATTGACTCACTTAAATTCTGTGCATTAATAAAATACCAAATAACAATTGAGTTATTGAGAAATTGTATCTGTATCTAAGTAAGGACAAGTAAAGACTTGGGTCAGAAAGGTGACAGCACTGCTTGCTTTAAATCTTAAGTATCTTTTTCTTTGTTTTCCTTTCTTTTTTTCTTTTTTCTGCTTCCCCACAAGAAGGCAATGTTAGACTATTAAAAATCAATGGTCTTAAAGCAATACATTAAAATTTTGTAGTGTTATTTTCTAGAAAACCCAAAGCATCCTGCTGAGTATTATCGTTGTCTTAGTAAAGGAAATCCAAAGGATTATTGTGAGGATAACCAAGTCAGAGCAATCCAGGGTCTCCTTGAGAGCTGAGAATGAATATAAGGCAACAGAACCATCAAGGAATCAGTATTAACTGGCGTAGGTTTTGCATTTAATTTTTTTTTTTTATATAGAAAGCTTGCAAGCCTGCTGTTTTCTATTCTTTGTGGGCTTTTCCTTTAATTAGCTCTGTAACTGCAATCATTAAAGATACTGAAATAAAAATGTTGCTAAGCAGATGTTGTACTAGTAAATGGGTTCAGCTCATTAAATGTATTTGTCTCATTTAAATTATTTACTATCCTTTTCCAAAAGAAGTTTTTTTAAAAAAACCCACAACTGCTACAGACATGAGTTTATTCTTCTTAAAAGTAAATATATTTCTCTTATTAAAATTTAAAGCTAAGATACTGACAGTTAATAAATGGTAAACTCTCCGTTCTCTTTGTATGTAGTAACAGTCCCTCTGTATAAAAATTCATGGGCTTTTTTCTATAGTTAGATGTACTTTGAAGTTTTTGGAGAAAATAGAAATAGAAAATGGGAAATAGAAGTCCTAAATTGTAGAGACCTGAAGTCATGCCTGGTTTGTTTGCAATAACTTCAAGTCAAACACATGTTTTTCAAATTTAGTTTCTCTATTTTTCATTTATGAAACTAATAATTTGGCTTTTCCTTGTATGTTTAATGTTTCTATTTTATTTGGTACGTTTGTCATAATACTTTGAATGCTTTTTTTTTTTTTTTTTTTTTTTTTTTTTTTTTTTTTTGAGGCGTTCTAGAAGAGAAGTCTGATGTAGTGGCTGTGCTATGAGAAGGCAACAGTGAACAATCCTATGAAATGGCATCCCATAGACTTCAACAGAGATCCACAGGGAAAAATCTATAGCTTTCACTGAACTGCTTTTATGTCATAATTCAAAAACCTCCTGCTGGAAGCAGTTAGTGTCAATTTACCAAGTGCAAATAGTGCTTGACCAACCCAATCAACTTCTTCGAGCTGACTTGCTCTGTGGGCAAAGGGAGTGCAGTGAATGGTGTTTACTTTGATCAATTTACCTCCTCTTCATTTAAGTCTCCCTTGGAAATTTTGTGTTGTCATGATACCCAAACTGCCTCCTGTGCAGAAGCCATGCAATGAAATATTGCAGTGAGGTTTGTCTGGGGAACATTTTGAACATCTTACACAAGTATCCTCTTAGCTTCATTTTTTTTCATTTTCTGTGATGCAAAATCAGAATTGCCAATATTCATACCGTTGTTTGAGAATTTTAAAGGCAACTTGTTATCATTTTATAAAGGTTGCTTCTTGAAATTAATTTCTGTTGAATTTTCCTCTAAGCACTTTTCTCAGTGATAAATGTTACAAACACCTTCAATAACTCATTGTTATCTGGATGCTGTAGGTCAGGAGCTAATGTAGGCCCCATAGGAAAACTAAGCAGAGGCTTGTGTAAGTCTGAACACTGAACACCATGTTTGAATATGACAACTTGAAAGAGCTAGAAAATGTGTGTTGCATCCTAATCTCTTGACTCAGCTTCCTTCATGCAATAGTTCATTAAGCATCTGACTCTAACTCACCAATGTGGTTTTGTTCACAGCTCTGTTCCATGCTAATATGCCAGGGGAGATTTGTTTCTTTTGTACAACCACTTTTCTTCATCTCTTTGCTGAGTTCAGTCTTCATGCAGAATATCCCAGTGAATTTTTTTGCAGATATAATTGTCTGCTCCTATGGGAAGGGAAGCAGAGGTACTGAGATGCTTTGCCTCTTCAGCCTTTTTGGATTTAATTGATCTCCAGCAGTCTGTCATAGTCCTCCTTCTCATCCTTCTGGGTATAAACAGCCAACAGGTTTAAGGATTTTAATTTTCATAAAATTTATTTTGTCTTTTTCAGCTGTCACCATTTTGACCAGTCCCTGGCCTAGAAATCACCTTTGCCTGTACTTCAAGGCAGTTTTTGTCAGAACTTAGTGGTGATGTCAGTCAGTCCTTAAAGTTCATCACAAGTTGGTATCAGCTGTTGGTAGAGAAAGAGAAGAGCTGAATAGGTCCTAGAAAAGGCACTGATGTTCATTCAGGGAAGGGAACTCCTGAGTTTGAAAGTTTTGGGTTTTTGGAGGCACAAGGGAGAACCTAGAAGAGAAAGTCTGTTTCAACCAGGACTTCCAAGTGTTTCTGTCATCAAGCAAAATATGTTTTCAGGATGGGCTTCTGTCTCTTCCTTTTGTGCCATGCCCCATAAAAATACCAAATTAACCTGCTTTCACAGGCTCCAGTTGTCTTCATTGTAGGCAGATTTGAACAGATTTATAGGAACAGATAGGAGACTTTAACATCTTTCTCTGTTCTGAATTATCCAGCTACTCATGGGAGAAGCAAGTGAAAGCTCTTCTGAGAAGTATTTTGCTTTATATTATTCATTTATATGGGAGCTCAGATCATCAGAAATAATTTATTCTTTGTCTCAATGGCTATGTTCCTATTATTATCATCTTTTTCAAGAAAGTGGCTCTTAGTCAAAAGAATAGTTAGGTTCCTGTACTGCACAATAGTTCAGAGCAGGCTTTCATATCCAAGGCTTCTTGGCACTAGATCTGTCTTGCCCCAAATTGAGAAGAATTATCTGACTTTTTGGTTTTCTTCCCCAACCGAGGATGTGCATGTAGATCTTTTATAAAAAAGTTCTGTCTTAACTGCTTACATTTGCACTTCACTGTGTTAGACAAATGTGTGTTATTAGCAAAGGGAGTGGTAACCACTTCAGCTGCTGCTCTTCAGTGTGACAGTGAGCAGGAATCAAAGCCATCAGCTGTCACAATTCAAGCTGGTGCATTAAGAGAAATCAGTGGCAATTTAAGTTAGAACAGCAGGCTTTGAATGGCAGCAACTAAAGTGGTCAAATTGTCTTTTTAGTGAGTTTAAAATCCAGCCAAGATGATGCTGCTAGGCTTTGCAGGAGCCATTCTTATCTGCCATTCCCAAGGGCAGAAGATTAATTCATTTTTAATAATAGCAGGAAGAAAAATAGAAAACTAGTCTGGGGCTACCATGGGACACATGACATCATTCAGAAGAGTTTTTAAATAACAAGGCTGTTTCTCTAAAATCTGGAGGGCAGATGGTTCCTAATGGAAACTACGAAGTTGATTATTGATCCATCTTTTCTAATAATAAGGCCAGCTGAATGTTGTATGATAAGGATTAGAATGGGTACAAAATACCATACCAAAAATTATAGTTTCGAGTGTCATACTGGGCACAGGTAAGAGAGGCAGTGGAAGGAACATTATTTGATATAAACATTATGCCATAGCACTAGAAATCTATGTATGTGTTACTGTTTATTGCTTCTGTAATACCCCTTCTTGATTTTTTTTTGAGCTTTTTGAAAGTAGATTTCTGCAATAAGTATTCCTTGCTGAATTAACTATTTCCCCATCTCAATGTTCAACTTCTCAGTCCAGTTATAGTGCCACATACATACAGATGAGGCTTCATGCCCACATTCTAGCAACTTACCCTCATTCCATCAATTTTATCATCAGTTAAGGGAGATGAGATGTTGTTCCAATGGCATTAGTTTAACACTGCATACTTTCAACTGCACTGTTCCTGAAAACTGTCCCAGCAAGGCTACATAAATAGGAAACAAACTAGATTCTTAGCAGAATAGTTTTATTCCACAGAAAATATTTGTGCAGTTCATTATTGGATAAATCTAAGATGCAGTGAATTAATTACAAGCACAGATTTATCATTTTAACTCCAAATTATCACTCCTGGTTTGTTTAAAACAGTTTATTTGAATAGGTATAAATTCAGGATTTTGTCTGGTTTTGACACCTTACATATTTTTTCACAAGCTTTCCAGGGTCTCTCTTGAAATTTGGTTTTCTTTGCCCATATGCAAATAATAATTATACCTTTATAAACACACAGTATTAGTATTAATTGCTTAAAACAAATTAAAAAGATAGGATGTATGTATAGTCCTTATGAAAAATCAACATATTATGGTATTAGTTTCCTTCCCATTGGAGATGTCATTCTGGACAGAATAGTTTTGATGTGGCAAGAAAACAAAGCAAACTAACAAAAAAACAAGTCACATTATTGATGTAAAGAACTAGTTCACTGTAGGTTTAAATTCTAAATACTCTAAATAATTGACCCTGCAGTTTCTTACCTCTGTTTCTGATGCATGAAAAATTCCTTCCTGTCTCCAATAATGCTTTTGTTTCTTACATAGCTTTTGGTGGTTAATAAACCCCAATTTCTTATTCAGCAAAGTGAATATCTCTGAATACTTGAGATGGAAAGGTTTAGGATGGCCAAGCTGCTTTCTGGGGGAATTCAGGTCCTCTGAAGGAATAACCTGTTAGAAATGACAAATGCTGTTTAGTTCTTGCTGAGTGATGCAAAAAGTTGCAGTTGTGAGGAAATTGAGTCCTTTTTCTCATCAAGTCTGGCAACTCACATGTGCAGGAGTCAGTTTTCCACGTTTTCAAGGGGAATGTTTAAAATCTAGAGTCTTTGCATTGATTCTGTCAAGGGGTGACATGGCCTTGAAATAATATTTGTAAGCTCTCAGCAAGGTAATGTAGTCACAAAACAGATGCTATCAAATTGCTATACTGCATAGAACTGACTAAAATAATTAAAAACCCCATACTTATGGTTTATGTGAAAACTGTTAATTATATTTTCTTTAGAGATTGTGCACCAGAGGAAAAAAATATTGTAAAAGCAGTCAGTCTGTGTGTTAAAACCCATGCATGTTATGCAGAGATCTGCCAGTCAGTTTGGCTCATTCAGCCTTCTGTATCAAATGTACCATTTCTTGCAGGGATAAATGAGGTACATTTAGGACAAATTATGAAATTTATTTAGTTTTACTTATTTATTAGATGTAGCCCACAGTTGTAAATATTTCAGATGCTGATAAAACTACTTGCATTTGCAGGTACTGAAGAGTGCACTGCTATTAACTGGAAATAGAGAAGCAGCAGAAAAAGAGCTAAGGCCCTTGGATGTTCATTATTTCCCATCTTGACTATAAACAAGGTATGAAAAAGTGGCTGCCCACATAAAAAACTAAGTACATATGTCTAGTGAAAATGATTAGCAGAATATGTTGGCTAAGAAGGATGAAATATGCACCTGATAGCATATTTTAACTGTTGTTGCTGGTTGGGAGACCACTTCATTAAAAGTCCAGGTACTGTTCTGTTTGGGGATAACCCAAGGCAACAGGGTGGGTGTCTGATGCTCAGATATACATTTTTAGCCCATCAATTCATTACAGAATGAATTTGCTTTGTTGCCTCCATTGATTTTGTATGTTGAGGATTTATTTACCTTTGATTATTCCAGTTTGCTAGAATATTCCATATTCTTTGGAGCAATTAAGCAGAACAAAATATTTTGATCACTAACTTTAAATAGCTCTTGCATGTATTTTCTCATACTCCTTATAACATGGTAGGGTATAAGGGTATAAATATACATATGCTTATAATGTAGGTTTGTTGGTTTTGTGTTTTTTTGTAGGTAGGCTTATCCTATGTGACATTTAATGTCCACAGTGCTCAAAAGCTCTGCCTAGAGTAGAATTTCCTTCCTTATGTTAACTTGAGACAGTATAGTCTGTATACATTAGAAGAACAGGTCATTTTTAGGACCTGCTAAAACAGGATAGGTTGTTTTAAAGGCTTTATCTTGCAAGGTAGATGAAGTGTTCTTTCTTACCAGGTCCAGAGTTAATTTCCTTTTCAGTTTGTGGCTGCTGGGGGGTGTCCTTGGAGCTGTCATTATTTCTGTCATGGTGGTTTTGTGCTTACACTGATGCCAGCAACTGGTTGTCAGCTGAGTCTCTGACATTCAGCTCTTTCTGCCTCTTGGAACTTCTCCTGAAGTTGTAAACTTTGGCTGGTGCACAGCCTTTTAGGAGATTTGTTATGATTTATGCATGTTTTAATGCCTGACAATTTAATAACTACATGCTACTTCTCTTCTACTATATAATACTGAACAATAATTACACTTGAAGGTTTGCATTTTTTCCATGTTATTAAAAGGAAAGGTATGCCTGGAGGCAGCTTGTAATAATTCTGCAGTCAAAGGCAGAAATCAGAAGGGACAAAACTGATCTGACACTGCTTTGGCTCACGGAAAACAGTAAATGTATTAACTTTGGTTCATTTGTGAAATAGACATAATTTGAGATTATATATTATGGAGTATGTAATTAGGGTTTACTTCAAACATCTGAAGCAGTACTGTTAAAAGTACTGAACCATAAACATGCTAAAAAATGTTTGGGTTTTTTTTTTTTAATTTGTTTTCTCCCTGTCAGGCATTCAGCGCAAGGTATTAAAAACAATTTCCTCCAATTTACTCTTGCACAAAAATAAAAGGTTTTCACCTGTTAAGATATAATACATAATAAAGTTATTCATATATCTTACCTACAGAAGTTCTTTCTGTTAAATGTTTCAAGTGAAAGAATATTGTCAGATATCTTTGAACTAGAAAAATTCCTAAACATTTGCTTGGTCTGGAGAAGGCTTTTGAATTCACATGCCTACCTCATAGGAATGTTCTTATTTCAAGATCTTACTACTCTTTCTCTTCCTTCCTTCCTTTCCCATTCATTTCTTGTTTCCATGGAGGGGAACACCCATATCTCTCCAGGTCCTTTTGTAAGAAAAAGGTGTTAATGGTTTTCTTGTTTACAGCCTCCCATCTTACTCCCTCCCCTTGTCCTAGGGTACTGGAAAAGTCTGTATATCCAGAGAACTTGAGGACTCATTTGAACTTTTTTTCCCAAATATTCAACCTTAGTATTGGTGACTTGGTCTTCTCGAGTGGAATAATATCAATCATAAGAATGTTCCTCCATCTACTGCTGAACAAAAAGACTACATGATGTTTCTTGACAGCAAAATGGGAGCTGACTATTTTTGAATCTACCAAGAATTTAGGAAGACCTAGTTCTTAAGTTACTCTTTGCCTAACAAACTAAGTTGGCTTTAAACTCCATACATGTGAAAGTGCTTTTTTGGCTTTGGCCCAGGAGCTTCAGGACCATGTTATTGATTTGCTAATCTGCCATTATTTCTCTTGATGTTAATGTCATATATTTCTTCATACTCTGCTGCAGAGGACAGGGAGCTGACTTCCTTAATTCTTACCTTAAAAGTTAAGTTCCCAGGTTCAGCTGAGTTGCCTCTATGAACACCATTGAGTCTAGAAATACAGCAACATCCACTGGAAGACAAGGTTCCAGTGCTGAAAACATCTACAGCAGATGGTTTGCACTGTAATTTTAGGTTAAAACCAGGATCCAACCTATAGAAATAAAAATAGGCAATTTACGTTCCACCCAGCAATGAAAAAAACTTCTATTTCTTCTCTCTTTCATAAGCAATTACTTTCTTTTATGGCTCTCATTACACCTAGTCTAGATATAAAATTACAAATATTCCTCACCTGACTAACATTCTGTCATTGGTCAATACCAGAAGAACAATAGTAAAAGATGAGTCTAAAAGAAAAAAAAAATACCCCTGATGTTTGTATCTACTTTTTTAACACAGCTGTTGATGATTTTGTTGTACTTGAAGCTACCACTATTTGGAAACAAAGTCTTCCAGAAGTCAAATCCTGATCACAGTAACATCAGTTTATTATTTTCATGTGATATTGGCAGACTATGAAGCAGCTTTTCCATTTAGTTTGGCTGTGAACCCTTTGTCAGTGAACTACTTTTACCTATTAAAAAAAAAAAAAAAGAAAAATCAGTAAATTAGATTTCCATTCTAAAGTACTAATTAGTAAAAGGAACAGACAAATAGGATATTAATGCCAAAGGAAATCTCTAGACAGAGCACTACTGAGTGGTGATTTGCTTGCTGTCTCATTAGTTTGTGATGTTGCTTCACAACAAATATTATATTAATTACACTGAGACTACAAATGTTACAGGTTATACTGCCTATCTGTGATTGTCTAAGCTGAAGTGAGTAAAAAGTGAGAAAAGTGAGTAGAAGCCTTTCTTGACTTGTTTCTGCTTTACTTTTCCCCAAACCTCAAAAATTTTTTGCAATTAAAATTCTGGAGACTGGTGGAGCACATGAGGACTTTGTATATCAACATATCATATTTTCTGATTAAAACAAACCCCCCAGCTTCCTGCTTTAATAAATAAATATTCCCAAAATCTTATAAGTAAATTATGCAAATCTGACTGCATGGCAGTGCAATCCATAGGGAAATTCTTCATTGTTATAGAATTCTGCTATTTTTGTAAGCTTCTATGTGGTAGTAACCTTTTTAGGATCCATCTGTCTTTTTGAAGGATGCCTAGTTGTGAACATTTTACACTTCCTAGAAGCTTAATATACAAAGTAAATAGAAAAAAAAATAAAAAAGAAAGGGGAAAAAAAAAAGAAAAAAGGAAAAAAAGAGAAAAAAGAAAAAGGGAAAAGAAGAAAAAAAAGAAAAAAAAAGAAAAAAGAAAAAAGGAAAAAAAGAAAAAAAAAAAAAAGAAAAAAAAAAAAAAAAAAAAGAAACCCAGCCTGAAATTTTAGGGCTGTTCTTATGTAAAAATGACACAAACTGTTATTTCTCAGGACTGTAAACAAACATGCATATATTTCAAATGCAAAATGCACTCTCTTGAATGCTCTGTGACCATTTATCTATTCAAGATTCACCAGCTCTGACCCCCAATCCAATCGAAATACACACACATTAATTTTTAAAAGAGGAAAAGATTTCTGTTGTATTAAATTACACAAATTTCACTCCACTGGACATCAAGTTCTGTTCCTTTAAATTGTGATATATAAAGGCACATGAACATTAGGCCATTGAGACTTTTGTTTCTGCTGATGTCAAAAAAAATTATATGCAGGGGAAACTGAAAAAAATTGCCAAAATATAGTAATACATAAAATGCAAATATGCAAAATAGGTACATTAAACTCTATAAATCATAGTTAATTAGCCTAGGGCTTAGTTTAATTTAATTAGATGTGGCTCTCTGGCACTAATGCCCAGGAAATGTTCTGGTCTTAAGGTCACTGTTTCTATAAAATGCTAATGTACTAAAGGTTTTAGCCCTTCATTCCTGTGGTTCATAGGGTTACACACTAGGAACTGGAAAACAATTTGGAATTCCTGTTATTGTAAGCTTTGGATAGGAATTATAATCCTCAGTTGGGTACAAATAACTCTGATTATCTCCCCTGAAAAACACAATTCTGTGTAATCTTTCACAGTACTTGTGCTTTCCTTGAGGCTATGATTTTTGTTCAACAAGTAAATAATTGTGCAAATTAAGTGTATTTAGGCTCAAAACTAGAGTCTAAATACAGACTCCAGAACAGTCACACTTGCAAATACACTTAGGTCCTAACTTTGATTATTCTGCAAGCATCTTGAGGTGATGATATCTGTAAATAATCTGCTATGATTTTCTCCTCAAACTGGTGTTTCTCTTGATTCAAGGACCATGGAAAATTTGTCATTCCATGGTCCTTTTCTCTGTGAAATATCTTTGATTTACTTCTTTCTGAGGGACTCCCTGCCTGGTAATATATAAATAAATTCCTCTTTTAATGCTGTCTCTCCCCTTGGGTGTCTTTCAAGAGCTTTTAAGTAGAAAGGATTTTGCTGAAGTAATCCATCAATACCAGTAAGACCCTCTTCAAGTTGTGGAGGCCAGCAGTAGCACCATGACTGGTTTTAAAGAAGGTTAAAAGAATGTTAACCTTGCATAAAGCCACGTTGGTTTCTCCTGGGGATGCTCATCTAGGTTTGACAAGTTTAATTAAGAAAGCTGAGCAGAACTTGGAAGTGTTCCCTGAGCTTCATAATAGTTGGGAAGCAGTTTGGATGTAGATGAAAGCAGGTGCTTTAGTTGCAGAGGTGAAAATGGAACCACTATTAATGCTACTATATTATTATAACTGTTGGGGTTTTTTCTTTCTCTTTAACTGATGTGAAGATAAGAATCAGGCAGTGAAATCCTCAGTTTGCCCAAGCTGCCAGCACTTTTTTAGTTTTAGAATCGGACAGTAAACTCACAGAGAATCAGACAAGGAATTATCTATATTAAAAAAAAAAATTAAAAAAAATCTGATGCTGAAGTATCAGTTCAGAAATAGTTCATGGTTTTCTGAATAGTTCTGAAGGGACCAATTATTGCATCCATGGAATTTAGTTATAAAATATCTATAGTGAAAAGTGAAAATGTAAATATTATTTTGTATGTCCTTTTGTTTTCTGTGTTGTTTGTACTGATTATTTTCCCTATGTTATTCCTGTAACATCATAGCCACTGTGCCCAGGATATTTATGTGCAGCTTGAGATACTCACAGATTACTACTATTATTTCTTACATAAGAATGCTTTTTGGTATGAAAACTTCTCATGCCTTGCAGGGCACGTGATGGGTGTTGAGCTGCTTAGGCTGAAGTGTTCCTGTCAAAGAATTGGGGCAGTTCAGGAACTCTGGGTTAAAATGATTAGTGCCTAAATTCCTGATTTCCTAAATTCCTTCTTCCATAGCAGAGAATTCTCTGGACAGGCTTTTATTTCTAGACCCTGGGAGCTGCTTTGGTAGGTAGCAAATCCAGATCAGTGCTGTTTGGCAAAGAGAGGTTGCAGAAAGCAGATGGTGAGCAGAATTGTTGCTTTGTCATTTACTCTGTTGAATGGATAGGAAATGGAGGAGGAAACTGGCTAAGAAACTAAACCATCCTATGAGTTGATGAATTCCCCCTTTTTGCAGCTGATATTGTGATCTAAGTCTGAAAATTACAGCCACTGTGGTAAATCAATCCCATTGGAATTAATTTGGGGAATTTTTGACATTAATTACCTTGTTTCTTGTTAGGATCAAATAGATCACAACTAATTCTAGTAATAATTAGTGACTATTCAGATGATAAAACCCCTTGACATATGGGGATATAGTGCTGGAATCCAATATTTATAAAGTGCTGTTTTTACATAAATAGTGAAATGTGTTGTTCCCATGAGAGCTATTTTATTTTATTCTACTTTAATGTTTTAATTAATAGTCTTGAAATTGCAATTTGTTAAAATGACACCAAATACATTTTTTTTCTCATGAATCCCACCTGTTAATAGACAACAAGGAAGGACTTAATTTAACTCTTGTGTAAAAAACATGGAAACACCTTAAAAACACTATACCCATACGGCCCATACAACCATATTCTTGTATCTATATATTTTTAAAGACAGTTCTGGGAAGGGAAGCTAGAAAACACTCTTTCAAAATAGATCTATTTATATTTAAAGGTTGGGAGAGGAATAAAAGTAGTGCTTAAATACACCATTCTCTTTTCAACTCCCCTGTTCTCCATTTGGCTTGTGCCTTGCAGGCTGATGTGAGCTGCCACAATAATTCTGAGTGACACTATTCCTGGGGCACAGAGCTGAAGAATAATAAGGCCTGCTGAGAGGTTTTTGAATGGGTGGCAGTGGCAGCCAGAGCCAGGCAATACAAATCCAAACTGCTGTCCCTTCCCCTCTGCTCTTGGGGTCATCCTTTGGGGCTGGCAGGATGCTGCAAATTTGAGGAGAAATGCAACAAGCAGCCCCTGTTGCTGGCAGATCAACTTTTGGGGTCATTCATCCTATTTTACTTAGTCCTTCCATTAGCTAAATTATTTGCTGTGCCCCTAACATGCAAGGACTTGTGGATATAACTATACAAAATAATGACATAAACTGCACTTTTAGAGGTAAGCATCTACCTGCAGAGATTCAAAGGATTCCTGTTAACTGCATGAAAAGAGAGCCAAGATATTGCTTGTTTCTCCTGTCCCCTGTGGTAAGGAGAGGCTCAAGTCTTCCTTCTGGTTTGGTTTTAAGCTGTACCTGACTTCAGATTCATCTCTGTGCCTCCTCACAGGTTTTTTTGGGGGAGGGTTGTTTGATTGGTTGGGTTTTTTTTTCATGTTTGCTTTTTGTTAGTTTGTTTTCATGCCATACAAGAGCCCCCAGACCAAGTTACCCTGTAACTCTGGATAATTGGGTTATTAAAACCCCAATAATAATATATATAAATATGTATATAACCCATATATGAGTTATTTAATGAAAATATGAGTTATTTAAAAACCTATAGATGGTATCACAATGCCTCTATGAATTAGAAAGGTGCCATTCCCTTGAAACCAAGGTGGGAAAATTTGTTTCTGGACTAGCAGGGAGAGCTGAGCTGCTGGAGCATGAATGCCTTTTGAGATAAAACTAAACTAAACAGCTTTAGGCTTCCCTTTACTTGTTGGTGCCTGCAGTTCTGAATATATTAATTGAAGTTTTCCTTTTATTGCACATAAAAGAAATCTTTGTCCATCTGTTCCAAACGAAATGTTATTTTGTTTAAAAGAACATATTTTGACAGCTGAACTGTAATATTATTTTAAAAGTGTTTGGTTGTATCCTGACTTGGTGTAAAAATCAAGACTGGAGTTAATAAGAACTGTACACCAGAAAATAATTTAATCCATTTACTCCTTTACCACACTCAATTTATGAGAGAACAAGTATTTAATAATATCCTAAGGTAAATGACACCATTTTGTTTATCATCCTTGTATCTGTCCTTTTTCATCTGAGCTGTGGAGCCTTAGATACTGATTAAAACACATTTTTTCTGCTTCACTTTCTGTGCCTTTGGAATAGGAGTACACTCACATTTTTAAAAAAATAATTTAGGTAGTTCCTGTAGAGTGGAATCTCTAAGTTTGAATCCCAGCTTTTGTTAAAATATCTTCCTTCAAGTTCAAGCATTTCTAAACTTTGCTGCAAGTGCAAGAATGCAGCTCACAGATGATAAAATTAATACTTAAATCTGAGCATGTAAAGATTTGCTTTAATAATGAAACAGTCTGTCACCATGCAGCTTAATATCTTTTAACATCCTTTATCAGATGTTCAAGGAAAGGGATGGATTCTCAAAAAAAGCAAGATTACGTTGTCATTGGTTTTAATTATAGACAAATACTTCAAGGATTGTGTTTCTATTTCCTTTCTGAAAATGACTTGAGTTCTTGCACAACTGTACAGAATATAATGAGCTAATGAAGGGTAGACAAAGTTATAGCTGCAGTCATTGAGGACATTTCCTTAAATACAAGTGATCTAACATTATGCACAGTGAATCATAATCTATAGATCATAGGCCAAGGCTTTTTCTTTGCAGTTGGTCAATATTCTTGTTGCTGTTGAATAGAACTGACTAAAAGCAGCTTAAGAAATGACTCCAGTTTGTGTAAAGGATCAAAGCCAAGAATAAAAAAAAATTGACACAAGTTTTATTAATTTAAGGAACAATCAATAGTGAGTTTAAAGATTGCATGTTTATGGTGATGCATAACATTTACTTTGTTAGAAAACATACTGTATATAATGACTATTATTTCATAATATGAGTATAGTGAGTGTTGTTACATGAGTGCTGATAATAATAGAGGACACTTAATTAACACATTCATCAGTAGGAAAGATAGATGGAGGCTCTTAAATATGTTAAGTAAATCTTACATGGAGTGTGTCTACACGAGAAAACAAAGTGTGTAAGTACAGGAATGGGACCTTTACAGCTGCATTCTCTCTCACTACTCTTAGTTTTTAAAATTTCAAAAAGTTTAAATAAAGAAGTTAAGAATTCTAGCTATTATAAATCAGATTAATAGTGAAAACAAGGTTTTCCTACTCCTTCATGGCAATTAACACCTGCAATGTTGCTCAAAGGACACTCAGCAACTTTATGTCACTCACAAAAAAACCCAAATAAATGGAATTTTCTCTGGATTTGCACAGTTTTCTGTGAGTTTTGCTTTGACCCATTCTGCTCAGGCTCTTTTTCCTGTCCTTGATGGATTAGTATGAACTATCAGATTCATTTTAGTTAATGCCTTCTTCAGTGCAAACTGATTATAGTAGCATCCAGACTTTCAGTTCCAAATTCTGTCTGGAGAGAAGAAACTTGGATGGCTACATCACTGTGCTGTTTAGCTTCATGCTTGTGCAAAAGTTCAGATGATTTCAAAACCTGGAAAAGGGCCTGGGGAATTAGCTTCCTTATCTCCAAATTTAAATTTACAGCAGGAGATGAAAAATGGCATTTCAATGCAAACACTCAGCAAAACATGGGAAAAAGTTACTTTAATTTAATAGGCCAATTATTTCCTTATTAATTAAATGTGCATTGATTGTTGCAAGAACAATTATTGAGTTTAGCAGTTTGAAAGAGATTAATCTAGTTGCAATCTAATTACTTCAGAATTGCATGGGCAATAGAAATAGATCATTAGAAGGAGCTGCACTTCTGGGAAAGATTAGGATTTATTTTTTTATTTAGAATTTATTATAATTGTGTGAGTAGATATTGTAGAATTGAAATAAGAATTTAGGGAAGTAGCAGTTTTGGAAAACAGCTGGTTTACCATCCCTCCAGTTGCCTAAAGATCACACTTATTAATAAAAATAATTTTCATATGTAGGCTGTAAGCATGTCTGATACCCTTCTCATGGCTGTCTTCTTCATACATATATTTTTAATGTATTTATATTATATATTTAATATATTTTAAAATATATGATATATTAATTATTTTTATTAAATGGATAAACATAATTTCCCTTTACCATTGAAAAACTGGTATAAAGAACAGAAATGCTCCACTTCCAGTAGATGACCAGTGTCCTGTCATTAAAACTTTGTGCTCCCTCTTGCAGAATAGGAGCCAGGTAGGAAGGAAAACCACAGGACAGCTGTGATCTGTTATGCCAGAGGATCTATCCACTTGAAAAATCTGCTTAAAACAACCCTCTGAGAACATGTGTGCAACAGAGGGATGAGTGGTGTGGGATGTTCAGCCCCTTTTCCATCTCCACGTCCACGGAGTGCCTGTGAAAAAGCTTACACTGTAATTCCTAAATGTTGCTAAACTGAAATGGTTCCACTGACAGGGCTGAGTGATTTTTATACAGGGTTTTTTAAGAAGATAGATCATAAATTTGTAGCAATGCTGGGCAGTGTTTTATAGCTCTGTAGGCCAAATGAGGTTTCTGGGTCATTTTGAGGCTAAACAAGCAAGCAATGTGTTTAACTGTTCTGTCATTAAGAGGAAAGGAACTGTTGAGATGCAACTCATAAAATGCTTAAAGAAGTTTGAAGCACTATGTTTAGAGCAAAACAAAAACAATCAATCAAGGATAAAGGATGAATTAATCTTGTTGCTTCAAGATCACAGAGAAAGGACTTAAAGTGTCAAGTAGTTCAGAAGAGCTGTAGTTAGGCATTTAAACTTTTCCAGCTGTATTCAGAAAAGATGCTGGTTTTTTTTTTACTGATAGAATTAATCTGGTTGTCTAGTGATCAGATGCAGTAAAAACAGAAAAGTGGAAAAGAATTTTTAGAAATTTGAGCATATTAGTGAAAGAAAAGGCATTTTTGTAGTTAGGTGGTATAACAGAACAGTGTATTTGTGATATAATACTGGTAAAGAATTGGCTTCTGCCTGAACCATGAGGAAATCTTCTTCAAGACTGCGTTTTCATTACCCTTCTAAAGCCAGTATTGGTTCATAAAGCTTTCCAAAATGTGTCACAGAAATTCATTAGCTGTATTAGGAACTGTCAGGACATACAAGAAAAAAATGGCTTGTCCAAGGTTGGAGTGGAGCAATAGTGGGACTCATCCCATTAACTGCTCTTTTAGTTCTTCTGTTACTGAGCTCTTTCCCATCATTTTCTTTGGATGTGACAATTCAAAGCCACTCAAGTCACTCTGCATATTTCATCCCTCCTTCCCCTTTGTACTCTCTTCAAACATAATATTTCTGTGAAATAGAATGGAACTCCATCCACCTCTTGCTCCTTCACACTCCTCCCAAACTAAACATTCCAGGTCACGGGCTCTCTGCAGGACGCCAGCTCCTTGCCCACATTTTCCTCCCCATTCACAGTTTCAGTGCTGTGAGAGCAGGGGGCAATCAGCAGCAGTTCTTTCATCCACTGAAGATCCAGACTGTGCATTATTGGCTTTTAGAGTGAGAAACCCAGTAGTGCCCCGTGACCTATCACTCATGTGTCAGTGGAAGAAGCTAAAAGAGCTGTTTCTCAGAGGACAGCAAATGTATCAGCAAAACACTTTGGTAAGGTAGCTCCCTTGTACCAATCTAGCCTCTGCACACAGATGTAGCAAATAAAGGCTATTTTGGGTTGACAAAAGTATAATAACTGCTGTGTAGAGATTTGTAAAAAGCAAAGTTTGGTCTGCAAAACTTTAAACGTTTAAGTGTGTAGGGCCTAGGAAAAGTTGGTGTTGTTTTAGGTCAGGGAGATGGGATTTGCCATGTTTTCTCCTAGGGCAAACTTTGTGGAGGAAGGAAAGATCCCTCTGATCCGAAACTGTTCTTTCTGTCAGAGCTGCTGCTTTCTTTTCCTGTCTTCTTTCACTTTTTTCCTCTGTTTCCCTTTTCCACTTGTGCTTTTTTGTTTATTAAATTAAACTAACTTTTAAAATTTTCCTCAATGCCTATCTCTTCCAGTTTTATGTTATCTTTGAAGTCTCTATGCTTCTCCAGTATGGGCAGGGAATGTTGGTCTTGCAACCAAACACTGTACATATGGGTTCTTGCTTTTCTGTGCTTACTTTAGAGATCACACCAAGAGAAGGAGAAGAAAGTATTAGCTTTGAAATAGCTGTGGTTTATTCCCACCAATTACTGGGTTATTCCTGATGTAATTTATATCTCAGTGCTGTTACTTTCCTTTCTAATTTGGTTGCATTCTCTTTTAGCCATCACGGGCCTAGGCCAGCACCTGCATCAGGAACAAGGAATATTGAAAGGATGAGAAACCCTGAAGAAAAGTATTCAGCACTCAAAATGTGTGTATTTGTAGGAAAACTGGTAAGACAGAATAACTAAGCAAACTACTGCATGCTAAATATACTGTAAGGTATTGACCCTAGTTAATGTGTTACCTTTTAATGACCCAATATTATGCATTCATAATATATTTCAATGAAAACCAAGAAAAAGGGTGATTTTCTGTTGAAGGAAACATACTGGAATGATGGTCTTGGCTTATGTTTGAGTAACTCTTTTAAAGAAATCACCACTTCAATGTGATTGATGCTATATGATATAGTAAAGTTATAAGAATGTGTTCAATGTATGTCCATTTGCAGCAATCCAGACAAATTTTTGTCTGATTTTAAAATTCAGAATATCTTACTCCTTTTTACATAGGAGCATGTTATTTGATTCATCTGTTTTTTTTAAGGAATTTGTTAAGAAATGCAAAATTATAAAAGTGTGTGTTTGACAGTCAGTTTGTTGCTTAGAGGTAAGATGCTGCTTTTGAAGCACATTAGTCAACATTTAGCTAATGGTAACAAGGAAATAATTTCCTTTTCTAGTTGCCTATAGGCACAGTAAAGTGCTGTAGAGCAAGGTCATTATATCCTATAGTACAGACTATAGATTACAGGAATTCTCTATGTTTCAGCTGGGGAGTTTTTACAAATCAGCTCTTATTACATGTGATAGCTCAACATTTTTGAAAATCTTATTTGAACTCCTCAGAGCCTGTGGTGCCAATTCAGACTTAACTATTGCACAACAACCATACACAGTTTTAAGCAAATTAAACTCAAGCTGTAAAGACTGAAACAGAATTCTTTACAAAAGTTGGGCAATAGAAATTTTTGCTTCACTGTAATTTTTTACATTGCAGTAGAAAGTCACATTGTCTGTGATTCACAGGATAAATGGTTTTGATACACCCCATCACCTCTCAAGGCTTCCTTGGGTAAAGTGTTTAAAGATGAGGAAAGTTCTCTACAGGAATGGAGCCTATTAATCCTGAAGACTTTCTCTGGTTGGGAGGACAGCTGAATATATAGAAATTTCAAGAACCTGTGGAAGGCAGAATAAAGCCCAAAAGCTGAGCAGCACATAGCAGTGCTATTCTGGTCTGATCAGCTCCATGCCCTGGGAACTATACCAAGTGTGTAGCTGTGAAGGAAGATTGAACAGGCACATGTCTGAGATAATGGTTTGGCATCTCCCAGTTTAGATACAGCCAGTGTTGCCTATCAGCTTCTCTGGTACTATAGTAAGTAGCAGGGGTTTTTCTGTGTCTCAAAAATTGAATATTGATTACTTTTATTTGATCTTTTTTATTTCCCATGCTCCAGTTCTTTTAAATCTGTCGCTGGATGTCATATCATGAGATAGAATAGTTAGAATATTGCTTTTGTGTCTTAACTGAAGGTGAATGAGTAATTAAAGTAATTACTTAAGTAATTAAAATAGTAATACTGGTGCTTTAGGAAGTACAGGAGTAAATGATAGACCATCAGTGAAATACATAGGACATGGAACATATATCTCTGTGTTCTGACAATATAGTCATATACATTCAGTATAAGACATTATCTACCATGGAATTTTAGAAATTGGTTTAACTGTTTGAATGGAAAACCAGTTTTAAGACATTCTTGGATTGACCTAATCAAAGTACAGCAGCTAGGTTACCTTTTTTTTGAACTGTTGAGGAACTTACAAAAAAAAGTGTAAGTATTTTATCACTCATACAGAAGAAAAATTTTTTCTTCTCCCCTTCAAATGCTATATTAGAAATTACTACTACATCACACAACATTTTAGGTGAAACTTGTACAGTAAGTTTTCTACAATATGAGGTGCAGTCTCTTCAATTGTGACTGAGGAATTGGCACCAGAAGAGCAACACACAAGGTTTAGTGCCTCTTGCCTGACATTCCATCACTACTTAAAGCTTCCATTTAGGCTGCTGAGATTATGGATGATGCCTTTTGAATGCTTCATGTCTAGTTCACCATAAATGTTCAAAGTTGATATTTTTTTTTTTAATGTTCAGTCATGGTATTTTAGTAGAACTCTGCTGCCTTCATCTTTGCTTTTGATGTGCAACATTAACAAGGAGATTTTTTGTGATACTTCTTGCCAAACAAGTAGTCTAGAAACTAGATGCTGACTGGATAGTCAATGCAGCTAACAGATGGGCTCATAACACATGCTTTTGAATCACTAAAAAAAGAAAAATAGTTTCACTTGAGCTTTTTTCTCTCGGCAGACGAGCTCTATGACAAACAATAGAATCCTGCTGGTTCCTTACTCAACTGAAAAAATACACTGTCTGCCTTTAGAAGACAAGGAAAAAGACAAATTTCCTAGGAAAAGGAGCCCGTAGGTGATATCTGTTCTTTTAGTCTAACTCAGTGTTCCTGAGAAGACAAATTGAAGAGCATAGCCTTCAGAACACCTATACTATTGCAATGCTGTGTTGTTAATGTGTTTTTATTTTATTTGTTGCTTTAAAAACAATGATTATTCCTAACCACAGCCTTTACACAATCAGTCATTGTCATTTCCTCATAAATATTTTCTATGGATACATTCACAGTTTCCATACTTTATTGCTTTTTAAGCATTCAAAAATACAGTTAACAGAAAACCAGAATATTTCCTTTTTAAAACCTCAGTCTCACTGGCTGCCCCTAACCCATGGTATGAAGAGCTAGTTCTTGTCTTAAAAAACCAGGATGATAAGGAAGAAGTGAATACACCTCATTTTCTCACATTAAACCCCATGAAATGATCATTGAGCAGAAGCCTTCTACAAATGAGTGTCTGATATGTTGTGCATTGGAAATGCTTTCTATTCATTTGGAGTAAGAGCCAGCAAGCCCCTTAGTGACAAAATAGTAGTAATCCTGCTCAGTTATTTGGGTGTGCTGAGTCCTGATGTCATTTGCCAAGGCTCAATTTCTCTGTCACATAGTTAAGAATTCAACAGTGTCTTAAGGATGGCAAAATTTAGGCTTTTACTGCTGTGTGCTTCTAACTTAAATAGAAGAAACAGAACTTTTGAAAACTTACAGTGAAGGTGGCATCCAGCCTTTAATAATCAGGACTCAGAACAAACTTCAAACTGATCCTAAGATGAGTGACTTTGGGTTCATCAGTTGATCCAGTAACACCCATTTGTTACTGGTTTATTAAAAACATCATTTTCTAAGGTGAAAGGGCTTTTAAAAAAATATCTTTCTTTTCACAGCCTTGGTCAGTGAGTTTCATCAACGTCTCAGCATCAATTGCCAGAGCCAAGTGAAATTCCCAGCAAGATGTTGGTATGGGTTGGCAGACTTGTCCTGGGAAGCTTTAATGGGCATGCAGGGAATTTCCCTGGCAGAAACTGATTGGCATCTTTGCAGCCATAAGCAGCTTGGTGAGGACTAATGGGAAGAGGTCCCAGCACATGTCCTTGATCATATAGGTATAAATCTATAGATTGCAGTGGGAATGGCAATGTCAGTGTGTGGCACATCTGCTCTCTATAGCAGAGAAGGGAGTTGTGTCCTCCAGAGGAGATGGATGTCTTGCTCATTCTGTCTTGCATTTATTTTCTGCAGGTTTCTTTAGCAGTTCTGAGAACAATTTTTGATCATGAGATGCTTAGGCTGTGAATTCAAGAAACAAAATTTCCCCTTCATGTGGTAGCAGTTTCAGAAGATACTGGAGACATGTTCTGAACATAATACTCATGGTACAGATATAAAGGTGTGGTTTTCAGTGAAAAAATGCAGATGCTGCACTTCAATCAATGAGGCGTGTTTTGTTTTGACAAGAAAGGAAAAAATAATTAAGTTTCCAGATCAGAAATTTGAAAAATTTAATTTTTTCTGTGTTCTGAGATTGCTTCTTTTTCTGGAAGGATTTTGCATGTGTTAGAGAAATCTTTTCAGAAAAGATAAAACTGAAGCAAAACAAATATATTTTTAAATAATATATGATCATAATTTCTTGCTTCTCTTGCGTTTTGAACTGAAACAAAAAAATCCTGTAGCAATCCTTAAATTTCCAGAGAAGTCAAAGCTAAACCAGGCTTTTTTTTTTTTTTTTTTCCTCCAGTTCTCCTTATTGTAATAACCTAAAACAGTTTCTGTAATGTCTCCACCATAAAAAGCTAAGAATTAAAAAATTTTAGTTCTAATTTGGTATAGATAAATCACCCTTTTATCATCATGCAGATAGCAACCTTTATCAAGGTGCCTCAAAGTTTAGCTCATTTCTAAATAGTATTTCATGGTCTCAGATCAGTACAGATGTGGTTTATTTTGTCACTGCTTTTGTCTTTGTACTGATTTCCACCACAGGCAGAACAAACATCTTTGACATACTGCCTGCATTCTTCTATTTCATCATGAATTCCAATAACTGCTATAAAGGAGCCAAACTATTTTCAATACTAATTTAGAGCCCACAAAACAAATCCTCCAAAGCTGTAATAGATTCACATCCCCAGTTTCTGTTTGAAATTCACTCAGTTCTCCTTTCAGTTAAATCTTTGTCTTCAGGAAGGCAAAAACCAAAGCAAAACAAAGCCAATGTATAAAGAGAATAAAATCTTTATTTGCTAATCAGGGAGAGGAGACTCTTGAAAAGAAGTATCAGTGAAGAATCATAAATACTGTGCATTAATAAATGCACTCCAAAATAACATTGCATAAGTGATGCAAGGAGAAAAGGAAAATATAATTATGGGATTAATCAAGGATATTCACAATTGCATTTATTTTTCTAAATATGATGAGAGTGATGTAACATTCATCCAAAACCTTTTTTCTTCTACTGTCCCTTTGAACTGAGCGCTGTACTTTTTTTATATGTTGTACAAAATATATCCCATTAACCTTTCTCCCTTTGAAGAAAATCAAAATGATCTTTACTCTTCACACAACCTCTGCTAAATCATAGTTCTGCCACAGAAATTTGCAGTTCATCAGCTTGGCCCCATTTCAGATGACTGACCCTAAATAGCTTTGCTTGGAGTGTCTAAATTACCTAAGAACTCTCTACCACAGCTTTTATGAAAACACTTAAGATCAATACTGAGATGACTCATTTTTCCAGAATCTTAGAATTTTGTGACCTTTTTAAAGAAGCAGAAAATATAAGGTAAAAAAAGCTGCTAATGATATTGATTCTTACAATCAAGTGCTTTAAACTCTTAGGAGATACATTGACATGTGAGAAACCTGAGGAAAAAGAATGTATCCAAGAAGCAGATCAGAATACAAGTTAGAATTATATATATATAAAATATATAGTATAAATATTATATGTATGTATATATATGGAATTATATATTCCTATACTTGGAATTTATCTTCTGAGTTATTGCCCTTCTCTTCTATGAAGGTATAAACCTGTTTTCAGAAGTCAAAATATCCTTTTAAAATATGTTTTTTTTACTTTTATCTTACCCCTCAAAGGAACCCACCAACTTTCCAACGCTTGTGGCAAACTTGAATTAGATGTGTGATTATGATTATTGCTCTTTACTTAACCATCTCTTTTTTTTTTTTCTCCCTCCTTTATCTGAATCCATTTATCTCATTTTCCTGTTAGATCTTTCTTCTTAATCAGTTGAGAGATTGCAATGAGAGAGAAATCCCTGCTATATTCTCTATATCTTTATGGTGACCAACATCGTAGTACTCAGCCTGGATGTAAGCTAAGTGAATGAAGACTGAATGTATATTTAGTTGTCACCTGCCAATTTTTATGTCAACTAAAGCAAAAGTCCCCCAAGTGACAGCCTCATTCTTTATGCAGCCCTACTTCATCCCTTGAGTCCTGTCCATCCTACACAAACTTCAATTAAGTAATAGAAAACTGTATCAAAATTCATACATACAGGGGGTACAGGGAATTAAAAATGCTCTGTCAGTGTTAATTCCAGCATTTCTTCATTTTTCAGTGCTTGGCTTTGCAGACTTAATGATCTTCTGACAGGTTTTTTGTTTTTTTACATAATTTGCTATGCTTGTTAAAAAGTAAAGAGAAAGGAACTCTGAATGGTGTTATAGGGGGACAGAATAGAGCCCTGTGCAGCTGTGATTTAGAGGGTTCAAGTCAACAGTTCAGTTCCCTTTTTTTTCAGCTGACAAGATTTTAAAGAGTAGAAGTTGTAAACTGTCACCATTTATGAAGATCAGCAACAAGAGGAAGACAGATGGGGTATTTTGACAGGGGGGTCTATATAGTATTTGCTGACAGGAAATTAAACAATGTAAGAACTTGAGTTTTTATTCCAGATTTTCTATAAATATCCAGTCACCTCTAATTAAATAATATAAATTAGTCACCTCTAATTAAATAAATATAAATAATATAAAATTATATAATAATATAATATAATATAAATAAATTCTAATATTGTTAAAGGCTATGGTAGGGGTTCTGAGACTTAAGAGAGCTTCATAATCCACAAAAAACATAACTACATGGTTTCCAGTGACAATGTTGCAGGTGGGTATACAACATGTTCCAGAGATTCAGGTATAAACTGAATTAATCTTTATATTTTTCAAAATAATTGAATAATCCTTGTATCCAGCATAATGTGTGCTAGATTTGTATGTATCTAAAAGATAAAATGTTTTTATTTCATGTCCTCCTAAACACATTTGAATTATTTTCCTACTATTTAACTCTGCCTTTGAAGCACAACATCTGACCTTGCTGTCCAGTAGAGTTATATTTTAAATGAAAACCCTTGTAATTTTTTTTTTCTGGATCCCTGCAGGCTTTCAGTTAGCACTGGATGTCAGTACATGGTGCAACTGCTGTGTAATCCATCAGCACACTGACACTGGAAACGGGTTTTTATTTTAAACTCTTTTTTAAACAAATGATTGCACTTGATTTAGAATCTAGTGAATCAATGAATGTGAAAAATATCAGAATCTTCTCTGGAAATAATCTGTAGCTTACTGAGGAGAGTGATAAATTTCTGAATGAAGATGCAGTAGTCTGAAGCTTGGTGGATAAGGCGTGGCTTGACAGAATAGCATTAAAAACAAATTAAATCTAAGTGCAGTGATTATGATGTCAAAATATATTTGTATGTATAGCCTTTCACCTAAGTAATAGAAAACATTAAGGGGAGAAAAAAGCCTTTTTATAAAAAGATAAATCTTGTTTTTCTGGTCTCTGGGTCTTGCTTTGTTGATTTTCAAGTGTGTAATAGCCCTCAGGGGAGACAGCACTGCTCTTGACATGTGGAAGTCTAAGGGCTGGAGTGATGTTGAAAGGAATGACAGACAGATGCCTCCTTGTACGTTTGAGTGTAATGCTGGTTAAAAGAAAATGCAATGTTTAAATGGTTTCTGGTCTTCTTTTTGACATATTCAGATTGTAGACAGCCCTGCTGGGAGGTTTAGCTGTCTGTTCTGTCAAAAGGCTGGGAACTGTGCACAAGTTAGCAGAGGCCACAGATGAAAATTGCTTCTTCCATGACAATGCAGGTTCTGTTCAAAAAAAAATATTTCATTTTCCATTTAAAGTTTCCTTTCTGTTCCCATCCTGCCAGATGCTTCTGATAATCTCTCAGCAGGAGGCTGCTGTCAATGGGGTCCTTGATCCCAGAAACGGGCAAAAACTTGGGAAGCTAGAGATTAAATTTTATTCAAGAAAGGTGTTTACAATGTAATGATTCCTGGAGGTTAAATGTGAGTACAAAATACTTAGATTTCTAATGTATGTTTGAGTGAGGAAGTTTTTATAATAGTGAGAATTACTCTGCTCTCTCTCTAAAGTTCTAATAAGGAACCAGAACACTTGGCTCCTACACAGGACTGCAAAGGCAGAACCAAATGATTATTTCTGCATTTTGCAGTGATGCAACACAAAATTATTGTCAACACTGCCTGCACGTGTTTTGTACTTTAGTTTTGCATTAGTTGGTTGAAGAATCTGCATGGATTTCTGCAGTGTACAAGTGAACATGTTCCTTGAATGCTTGTCATATCTATGAAAAATATAAATAACTCTTTCCCTTTTCAGGAAAGTTATATTTAGGAGATCTGTATCTTGAGGTAAGGCCTGATATAGCAATAGTGATCAGAATGTGTGAAAGATGTTTTCTGGTTTTATTTTCTATGCATATTTTAGGACTATAGGAGAGTGAACAGGACATCTGCCTTACAGAGTTAAAAGCATTTCTCACTTTCATCCCTTAAAGGAAAGTTTCTTTACAATTTTCTACATAGTCATTTATTGGTGACAAGTTAATATTTCTAACAGAACTCTAGGTAGGTTATTTTCTCTCAAATATGCCCAAATCACCCATGTTCAGTTTAAATGTTTATTTATTTTAGCTCAAGTCTTATAGATAATTTCTTCAGAGATTAGATTTTACTTAGTGACCACAATAACAGCACTGTCTTCAGGGGCAAAGAGAAAACATTCCACTAATGAAGAAAACATTGAGTTACAAGAACAGCTAGGGGCAGGAAGGAAGAAAGACCATTAGTAAACTCTCAAAGAAATTTAATTTTGCATCTCATACCTTTGTGTAGAATTGCATCAGTCACCATTTACATCCCTGTTATCTAATACTGTATGATCGATTCATTCCATTTAATTTATCTTTTCCAACATTTGACTCATCTGGCTTCACAGAATCATCTTTTTTGGTGCTTTATACAGAAGAATAAGGTTTGGGAGCGAATCAAAGTAAAAAAAAGTAATGTTTCAAAGTGGTTTATTTTAGCCAAGATTCACTGAGCATTTCCTAAAGCAGGTTGAGCTGCCTGTGAGCTGAGACTTCTCTGCAGTAATTAGAAGGCAGGTTAAATAGTGCCTGGTTTAGAATGGGTCCAATCTAGAGCTTGTTGGCAAGCTGAGGGGTTCCAGTTCTGCCTGTAAATGAAAGGAATTAGTGCTTGCCAATGAAATCAAGATGCTGGTTCTCAGACAGTCTTGCTAATACCTACCAACTAAACTCCAACCTATTATTCTGGATGGTTTAATGAACTGCTTTTAATACATAGTAAATGCTAACCCCTGTATCTCAATTAATTGAGCAAAAAGGGAGGGATATTTCAAGGCATGGCTCCCTTCAAACTTCTCCAGCATCATAGGAACCATCTGTGCCAATGAAGCCCAGGAATTTGAGATATTCACTTTTTCTTTCAATTTCACTTTTCTTTCTTACACTTTTTTATAGGCATCCTGGAGGCAATAGTGCTAACTAAATTGTTTTGACAATGCATGACAAAAATCACCATGATCTGGTGCTGTACACTAACTGCATTTTCCTCTGTTGAGGAGATGGTGCAGGCAGGTTTATTTATATAAATAAACCTTCAGTTTGTATTCTTCAGTGTCGAGCATGCAAGACAGATGATAAACTCAAAATGCATCTGTTTTCCTTAGCAATGGGTGTAGCAGTTTTGGGTGGTAAAAATAGTAAGTGTAGTGAAAATATATGGTTTTCAGCTAGAAACATTTCAAACTTATCCCATTCTATCCTGAGGAGGTATAATTTTTTATTTGTGTATGTATATATATATATATATATACATGTGTATATATGAATATGTATATACACAAACAGATGTATAATCAGATATTACACAAACAGATATATAATATTTATTCTTTCCCCTGTAAGGCATAACCTCTGGTATTGTTTCTTCATCACTCAGCAGACCCTCTCTCCATTGGCTCTTCTCTGAGAATAAATCTAAGGAAATGAGGCATCACAGCTATATCTGCTCCAAACATTAGAAGTAACAGGTTCAGAGCTCTGAAAAACAAAGTTTCCTGTGGGGACAGGATTATTTGAAACCTAACTCACCCAAACTGCTGTTGCTAATATAATTCTTTTTTGCTTCTCAGTAGATGGTTCTTTAAGACTTCAATGGATGAAATTACAGTGAATCACTGTCTTCCAGCCCTGAATTTGGTACAACAGTCTTCCTGTATGCCTGCAGGTATATTTTTTTTTTTTTTAGAGGTAAGTGTAGAACTTCTGAATTTGCTTAGAAAGGGCCTATTCTATCTTGCTGCAAAGCTTAGATTGTCCAGAAAATAACAAGAATATCATGTTTATAAAGAGTTTATAATTCGAGCCATAAATATTCAGACTAACATGAGACTGAGTTTCAGCACAAAAAGGAATTATTCAGAAGGTGAAAGCCAGGGGGAAGTTTCCCAGTAAAAGTAGGACAGTGGGCATGCAAGGAGAGAGGAAAGCCAAAATTCTACTACTCATGAAAGTAGGAAGGGATGTTTAGAGTGGCACAGGTTGCTTCTGTTTAAGAACATTGGCTGCAAGAGAAAAGGAGAAGTATGAGCTGGTTGTTCAGTGATAATACATGAGTTGGTGATGAAGGACAGGGAAAAGATGGAGCAGTTACCCTTTGGGAGAGGCTGGGATCAAGGCTGGCTCAGCCTGGGGAAGGTTTGGCCCAAGAGCTGATCTTGGTTTTGTCTACAGATTTTTTTTGGGACTGTGTAAAGCTGAGGACTGACCCTTCTCAGGGGCACACAGGAGAAATGTACTTGAGCTTAAACACAGGAACTACAGAGGAGATCCCAGGAGAGATGGTGGTTTCTGTCATTAGTGTATTTGTACTTGTATTGCATTTTTTTGCCAATGCAATTTGCAAATGCAGGAACCCAAGTTTTTTAATCTCCATCCTTGGAAATATTTGGAATTCATCTGGGTGTGACCCTGAGCTACCTTGGAGCTAGGGAATGACTTGGTGACCTCCAGAGGTCCCTTTCAACTTCACTTATGATTTGTGATTTTATGTCCTGTAACATGGCCTTATTAAATGCTTTTGAAAATATGGAGATTGTTCTCTTACAACCTTATATCTTCTAATCCACTTGTCCTTTAAACTGTTTCAAAAAGAATGCCAAGGAGACTGCTTTTGTTACAGAGGGAGCACTCAGACTTCATTCCAGTTTTTTTTCTTATATCAGTGTCTATTATACCTTCAGATACAAGCTGGTTTGATTTTTCTTAAAAGAATTTCTGACTAGGTGAAGCTAAATAGAGCATCTCTAGCCCACACCTTAATTCCAATTCTGTCTTAAAAAGGTCTCAATGTCTTTTTATTGATCCCACCTGCATTTTATAGACACTGTTACACCAACTCAAACTGCAGTTATTCTTGCTTGCTGTATTTTTGGGGCTAAGCTTTGCCTTGACTTTACAGAAGCAAATAGTATTTTTCTCTCTCAAATCTGAAACTCAATCAAGCAACAGTGAAAAATATAAGAAGCTTTCATTTTTTTCTTGTTATCTGGGTCTTATGCATCCCTAAAGTGCAGCAGAGGATGAAAAATAGAAATATTTCTTAGAAAGCCACTTTATTTTCTATCCTTATTTCCAGCTAGCCTCTTTCAAAGGGGAGAAAACAAACCAAAAAAGACAAGAAGAAATTTTAAAAAGGTCATAGACTTGTTGCAGTCAGTGTTGACTTGTCTTTTTTTGCTACTGTTTTATGAGTAAATCAGAGTAGAGAAATTACAAATATTATATGGTGACTGGGGAGAAACAGCCACAAACTAAAGACACAAAAACCAGATATGCAACTTCTGACTTTACAGATGGCTGTTTTTCTTAATTATATGGGTAACAGTTTAGAGGCACCTAATTGGTCATGCTTGACAAGAAATAGAGGTTTTTCCAAGATAAACAAATGTTCACATTTTTCATATTCAATCAGGGAGTTTATGTGCAAAAATGACCAAATGTATCATTTATTCTAAACCTCCTATGTTATTTGGTAATAAACCACCATCTGCACGTTGATTTTACAGAATGTGTGTGCAATGACCAGATGGGTTTGGGGAAGAAACTGCATTTTAGTTTTGTTTTATTTTTAAAAGTGAACTCAAAAAGCTTACTTCATTAATTTAGACATGTCCCCAAAGCAAGTTTGCTTTGCTTTTCTCTTTCAAAGAGGGTTCTGAATACTCAATAGCTGACTTATTCTGGCTTTCCCTTGTCTTCCAAACTCACAGACATAATTTAGTCAGTATACTCAAGTTGTGATACTCTGTGTTTGATTGTGTTGCATATTGGTTGGTTGTTTTCTGTATTACTTAAGTTATGGTGAATGAATTTATCCATTACAATTAAGATATTAATTTAGTTATATTCTGAAAGCTTGTTAATTTAGGTGTTTTTTTTTTTTTCCTAGTTACTTGCCTTATGAACACTCATAACTCTGCAAGTTTTCTCCTAGTGAGCAATTATACCTGAAATAACTACTCCTCAATTTTTTTTGGTAAGGACTTCTTTAACACTTTTGTTTAGAACATTTTTGCCAAATCCTGTCAGATGGGGCTGCGCCCAAATGGAGACCAAATGTACAGTGGTACAGCCCTGTCCTGGCTCCTCACCAGTCAGTGCAAACCTTCCCCTTGCTCCTCAGATGTTCTCCAGCTGTGTCTCCAAGCCAGGAGTGAGGAGCCAGGCAGTGAGGAATACTTAATGCAATTCAATATCACACCTTAACCCTATTTCTCATTAGCTTGTCAATTTAGAAAAAGTTTTAGCTATCTCAAAATAATCTGCTTGCTCTCAATCTTCTCCCAGTCCTGGGAAAATTAATTATCAGTGATATTCAGCAGCAAGATTTCAGCTATTCTGAAGTAAGCAGGTGTTAACATGAAAATCACTTATGTTTATTTTTTCTAGCATTTTTTCCTGTTCATTCTCAATTTAGTCTTTAAGGGCTGCTCTGTTTAAATTGTGGTGCTAAGGATGCCCTGAGCCATACAGCACTCCAGACCACTTTTACTGGCTACTCTTCATGCTTTAAGGGAGGGCAACTGGTCCTGGTGTAGACAGTAAGAAGATTTCATGGGAATAAAAGTTGTGGTCAGTGAAGAATCCCAAATGGGTATAATCTTAGCTTGAACTAATGTAGTTTTTCTCAACTGTCATGAGCTGGTTTAAGCTGATTCAGATTGTGTGAAATGAGAAGATTGGAATGGAAAAGTGTTTTACCATATGGCCAGATTTAGAGCAAATTCCAGTTGGGCTGCATTTTGAGAAACAGTCTATTTCTAGGCTATTGTAAGAGCATCTACTCTTGAATCTTGTGCTCTACAGATTTGCTATTTTAGTAATAATGGATCTGAAGAAGAAAACTCTCATTGAAGGTAGTCCAAAAATACTTATGATGGCAGCTGGAGATACTTCATTCTGTACTGGCTGTAGATGGCTTGGTTTTTCCTTTGGTTGGTTGCTAGTTTGGTGTTAGAATTGGGTTGGGTTAGTTGGATCTTCACAGCTCCAAATAATTGATAGGGTAATACCTGTTATTAGGGAACAGAAAAAAATATTATTACTCTCCTTAATTATGTGAGTTGGATCTCCCATCTGAGCTGAGGGTGGGAATGTCCCCTCTGAATGTCCCCTCTCATCCCAGGATGAAGACTTTGTGCATTGGAATTCTTCTTTCTGACTGCCTTGGGGTCAAGAGGCTTCTAAACCTCTGGAATACAAAAAAACCTTGAAAATATTTGCTTCAGGCACATGCTCAGAAAAACAGAAATACATTTATCTGAACTGTGTGAGCTTCCTGAATGTTGAGAACTGTCTTGAACCAATTGTGTGAGCATAGGCTCTCTGCCAAAATCATTGGTAAAAATCCAGGTCATGCTGGAACAGCTACAACCATAAACTTTTTTGCAATATTTCAGCACTTTTACTTCCAATCTCAGTGTGAATTGGGATCTATAAATGCAGGCAAAATTAAATTGGCTGTTAAAAAAAATATCTTGGTTTATTTGTTTGTTTGTAAATATTTAAAGTTCAGTTTGAATGTGTTTCAAATTATGGGCTAGAATTTGTGTTGGTCTTTGTTACATTAAAACCTATTTTTCTCTTCAACATAAAGAACAAAAAGAAAATATATGATGAAACAGAAACTATGCAGCAGTACATCCACAGTAAATATAGAAATAAAATAGATATCAAATTAAAACCACAATCTTTATTTCTTACACTTAGAAAAACATCTTAGAATTTTTCTATGTGTATGTGCTGAACTTTCATAATGTAAAATTCAGTATTTCCCAAATAAAAATAAGATTTAAGAAGTAGGAAATGAATAGTAGTATAGTAGAAAAAAAGTTAGATGGAAAGAGAAAAGTCCTATACAGGTGATGTGTAATACTAGAGATGATCTGACCCTCATTAAGCTCACTGTCATCTTCTTCACTTCTAAGGCTACTGGCAAAGAACTCCTATAGATCTGAAATCAAAGTTCTGTGCTTGTTATTAAAAAGAGTTTAAACAATTGGATCTTAGCATTTTAAATATTTGGGATTAGGCAATCTGTTCCCAAGTGGATTGAAGCATTTAACATCATGTAGATAATAATCAAAGGTGGAAACCCCATGCCAGATGACCAAGCAGAAGCACTGCTGTGCTAATATCTACTTGATAAAGATTGAACAGTTATCTGGGATTTTTGTACAACATTATTGAAATGTTCTTTTTACATATAATAAGTATAGGAAATTAGTGTGATTAATACCTATCATGGTTTGAAGGGGTTATTTCTGCTTAAAACCTGTTAGTTTTCTTTAATGAGACCAGAAGTTGACAGAAACAAATCTTGATGTTGACTTCTGTAAATCAGTGGAGATCTGAGTTACTCTGGCATGACATTTGGATTTAAAAATGACCACTGTAGAATGTCAGTGTACCTGTATAAAATGGATTTTTCATAGCTTATAAGAGGAAATACTGATTCCTCTCCTGATTTTAGTCTTCATAAAAGTGTCCCAAGTGTTGTCTTCAGGATGAGAGATCTTCCTGTGCTTCCGTAAACCCTGGCACATAGTGCAGCATGAGATCATGCCTAATGGCAGTGTCCTTTTTTGAGTGTTAGAATCATACAAAAGGGATGCCATTATTTCCTAATCCTTATTCCTGGGTAAAGTAATAAAACAGTAGACATCCCTGGCAGATTTTTCTGGTACATATATATTGTCATCAGAGTTTCACTGAGTTCCCTGATTCTTTGGGTCAAGTAGAGCTCTATTAGGGTTGGATTCAGCTGCCTACCCATAGGTATGTAATAAATTACATCATATGTGCCCTGCAGTGTCCAAGATATCCCTGTCAGGCTGGCAAAAGTGTCAGGGATGACAAGGAACCTGCATCTTCCCAGCAGGGTACATAGAGCCTAAGCAGAATGGGCTCTAGGATATTTAAATCAGCAATAATGTTTTCCCAGATTCATGTAAAATTCAAAGGTTGGTATAAAAAAACCTTCATCCTCTTCTCAGAAATTTGTCCACGATCTCTCTATTTTCATAAGCTCTCTATTCCTTTATCAAGAAAATCAAAGGCATAAGTTAAAAAAACTAAAAGCAAAAAAACCCACCATAAGTTAAAAAAACTAAAAGCAAAAAACCCACCAAAGCCAACAGATTTTGGTCTCTCTCATTTTCTGAGGGCTTTGCAAGATTCCAGAAGTTTAGGAGTAGAAGTAAATATTTCATAAAAGGTATTTCTTTGGAAATACCTTTTTTTCTTTGCTGTTGCAGTTCTGACTGTTTAACTGCTACAAATGCATGGAATTAGGCTTTGATAAATTGACAAGTGACTACTGGTATTTTATGCTTTTCCAAAAATCTGAATATGGTTTCCTTGTTCAGTGTTCCTGTTTATGTTAAAAACATAGTGACTGACTGATACTAAAAACTGCTCACATCTTATTTTTAATCTGATATTTAAATTAATTTTTGGACCTGGTTTGATAGCTTTTCTTAGCCAGTATTTTAAAGACAAGTTGCCCTGGGTCACAAGCATGTCTTCTGTAAACTTTCCCATGTAAAAAATTAAGTTTTGAATTCTCCTAATCAGAAAGTGTGTTCTGTCTCCTATGCTTGTTACTTAAGTTAAAGAAAAATGAATCTTTCTGTTTGCTGAACCAGACATCGTCTTGATGGTATTTTCATGTCATTTTGTTCTTTCATTTATCACTTTGTATATTCCAATATCATTTGTGCCTTCAAAAATATTTCGAGTGGTTTGGCAACTGAGGGTTCAAGGTCATTCTGACCTTCTATTTTTCACTTCTACATAATACAGAATTTATGCAGTGAATTGTTCCCTTTTACTAATTACAGTCATTTATTTTTACACTTCCATCTTGTAAAGTTTATTTTTATTTATTTAGAGAAACAGAAATAGTATTACAAATACATTTTGATACTCTATATTTTTATGAGATGGAAGCTGTAAGTGTGCCTGGATTTGAAGTCTATGAATGCCCTATTTAATAAGGAAATGTCTCTTACTAATGGTTTCTGCTAGGCTAGCACAGAATGTCCTGGTCTTTGACTTGGCTATGAGGGTGCTACTGCAATACAAATAAGTGATAATAATGATGTTTTAAAGCTACTCATCTTGCTCAGCTTAACCTGTAATGTCCCATTGCCTTAGACTCATGGCCAAGCCCTTCTGCACTAAATCAATTCTTCCTCTCATTTGAACCTTGTTAAAATTCTACATGCAGATTGTCAGTTAAGTCATTACAAGGACATGTCCCAGAGTTTTAGGCATTTGAAGGAGCACAGGGGAATAAAGGGAAGCTTGGTGCTTGTCTCGATGTATTTTTATTTACTGATCTTCTGTTTAGTGCACTTAATTTATGTCAGATAAATCACTTGAATTCTTTTCAAAGATCAAGTGAGGAAAATGTCACAGCATTAAGTGCAAGCTCCCATTTTTTCCTAAAGGTCTTGTTGTCCCTAGGTAGGTGCATTTGGAAAATTCTTGTAAACAAGAACACACCCTTTATTTCAAACTCCTGTTGTCTGATTTTAGCAATATTCCAGACTTATTTATATTTTGAATCAACTTAAGTGCAGATTAGCTACTTGACATAAAATAGAAGTTGCTGAGATGAGCAGTTGAAGAGTTGCAGGTGAAATTGTAGGTTGGTATTTTCTCCCCATCATGAAGATGGAAGTCACCAGGTGGTGCTGTTAGATAGTACTGCAAGATCTTCTGCTGTTGGTTTTTAGTTTTTTTTGAGGAAATGCTGCATAATGCCTTTGCCTTACAGTTGAGAGAAGCTTTGGAAGCACAGTGACAGGTGGCTTTTAGTTAAGGAGCAGAAGGACTTTGTGGGACGTGGGCATTGGTGTCTAAAATTCTATTCTGCAAAACCAGTATGGTTATTGTTCTGCTCGTGGTTCCATTTGTTCCTGGTCTGGATGAATCCATGACTTGATATGACACACAACACATTTTTTTTGTCCCTCGAACCACAAGGAAAACAAAATAAAACTTGGCAATAGGTCAGCAGTTGTGTTAGGAAGAGAAAACAGGTATGAGAGGGATAGCTGTGCTGTAGAATATGCATGGAGAATAATATCATGGCTTTGGGTGGGAATTTTGTTATCCCTTTAAGAAAAATCTTCATGATTAGTTTGGTTCTTTCATTGGATTACATTAGGGAGAATAACCATTAGAGTAACTATCCATTCAGGTGACATTGACTTAGACTTTTAATCAGCAAAACCAGTTGAAATCATACAAATATAAGTTGAAAAAAAATCAGGAAGGTAAATAGTAATTATCTGGCAGTGCACACTGTAGCATAATAGAGTGATAGAGACAAACACCTTAATGTGAAGGGAGCCATCTGGAGTTTAAGGGAATAATGACTCAATCTGCTTCAAAAGATTCAGCAGTTTTAACATAAGTCTTGTTAGTCACTGAGATGATAAAAGATGCACTCAGTACATGGAATGTGGATGGTGCTCCTTACCCATTTTAAGTAATAGAAAAAAGGAGTAGGTAGAGGTACTGTAAGATTTTAAGTAATTTTTGTACTTGTTTAGTACATTAATGCTTGGGTAAGAATGAGAGGAGTGTCTTACTTATATCAAAGTCTTCTCTTTGAAAATATCTAAACTAGATTTGAAAACCATTCAGCTAAGCTTTAGAAATAGATGCTTATTTATATTTTAAATATAATTTAAAATGTCTTAAAATTATTCTAGTCATGTAGTAATTGCCTATGTCAGAGTAAGAACTTACATTTTGCATTTTCCATGGTTGTTCACTTGTGGTGGTTTTAGTGACCAGTTATGATAAAGCTTGACAGGTAATGCCATTTAGGACATGGATGGACTGGGTGGGATATTGGTCCAGTGCAAGAGTTCTTGGGAGAAATCACACTGGGTTTAATTTGCATTGGCAATAATAAATAAAACAGGATACTGCTATCTTTACCAGTTTAGTAACAGCTTAATATTGTCTTGATGTATGTAGTGCTGAAGAAAAAAATTCATGAGCTGTGTTTCTGCATTATGCTCAGTTACTCTCACTAAAATGAACTGTTAATACTTCACATCATTTCATTAACCTCTTGGTACTTTACTCATCTCCATTAGAGAAACATTCTACAATCAAACCAATAGAAAACCATAAACAAATTATTCTGGAGGCAGAAATGAGTAGGAGGTCATTATAAGAAAGGAGAGATTTCAATGAGAGGAGAGCTTTACCTGCTCTGATTCATTAATCTGAAGAACTTGGAAAATAGGCTTATGGTTGAAATGCTAAAAGCTTTCTAGAACATAGGACAAGAAGCACAGTTTTGACGAAAAGTATAATCTGTTTTTTTGTTATTTCTTTTTTTTTTTTTTTTTTTTTCCTTGGTTTGTTTGTTTTGGGTTTTTGGTTTTTTTTTTCTTTCTGCTCTGCTGCAATAATTGTTCCATTCCCATTTGCTACATTTAGATCCTGAGAGCTCAATGGGATTCTCTGAATCCTGAGAGCTCAACGGGATTCTCTGAATCCTAGAGAGTTATTCCATTTTGGTGATGAAGTCACTGGGTTTTTTTTAATAAAACTAACACATTGCTAGTTTCAAAATGTCAAGCTCTATTTTGTACCGAATTCCTGACTCGTTTGCTGCAACACTTTGTTCTGAACCTTGATGATGTGTGACTCAGAAATCATATCCTACAAGGGTTTTAATAAGGAGGAGGCTGACAAAGTGAAAGGGAATCACAGAAAAAAAAACGAATGCTTGCTGAACAGGGGAACAGTTGTATTTACACTTGCTCTTTAGCTTTCTGAACACAGAAAACATGGGGAAGGTGGTAAACACACAGGTTTATGCCAGGGGAGGCTTAGCCTGGATGCTAGGAAATGTTTTTTCACTGAGAAATGGCCCAGGACAATGGTGGAGTCACCATCCCCAGAGGTATTTAAAAGGTATTTGGACCTGGTCCTTAAGGACATGGTTTAGTTCTTAGATTATGGTGTTGGTCCAAGGTTGGATTGGATGAGCTTGGAGGTCTCTTCCAACCTGAAACATTCTGTGATTCCTTAATATTAATTTCTAAATAAATACACACTTCATGATGTCACAAATGTTTTTCATCCTCAGAACACCTGGGATATTTGTGCTGTTGAGGTGCTTTAAATCTTTTGCTTTTAAAGAAAAAATATTTTATATAAAAGTAGTGTTTATAAATATAGTAACTTGTGGGTCACTTGAAATCTGTCCTGAGAGTTGGTCTTAAAATGAAAGACTTCAAATGACTTAGGGCTTAAGGGATATTGAGAAGATCTCTTCTTGAGGATGTAGATGAAAGAGAGGAAAATCACTGGAAGAGAGATTTGGGTGTCCTGTTTTTTCATTCATGATTTGCAAGATTTCCTCCTGAAATGAACAAAAGTTTTAAGTATATACAGAATGGGAGACTAAAAGCAAGATTAAAGGGAAGATACAACTGGAAACTCTGAGAATTTTCAAAGCAGTGAGGACAATGAGGAGATGATGCTAGAAATTTGAAATTAAATTGTATTTGTTTAGTAATATAAACTCACATCTGATGAAGTTTATCATCTGTAGTATGTAGTATCTTGTCACAAACAGATTGAGCTTTGCTCTTGAGATGCTTCACCTCAGAATTTTTTTCATTTCCTTAAAACAAATTATCCTCCATCTCCCTCAAAAGTTTGTTATAAAAAATTGGTCTGCCTGTCAGACTCCATATTAGAGTCCATATTAGAAACCTTGAAATCAGTCTCCTCTATAACATTTGGCAAGTGCAGCTTTTCTGCATCATTACTGAGCTTGTTGAGTTGGTTCTGCAGAAGCATTTTCAGAATCAGTGGTTGTGCATTCATCTTTTGCAAAGACCATCACCTGGCGTGGGGAGCACTTAAACATCTTGTTTAAATATTTATTTTGAATAACTAAGCAGGATTTACCTAGTGCAGAACTTGATGCCAGCATCCTGAGTGTGTGTTAATTATTTGATTTATTTATTTGATTTTGGCAAGTAGTCTTGAAGGGATGCCCTGGAAGAACAGACTTCCATTTTATAGTTCTTAAGGGATGGTAAACATTAACATTCTCTGCTATGTTTATGAGGCTTCAAAGTGGTCAATAACTTCAGAATTATGCTGTTAATGTGAGTTCTACAGGGACAGGTTAGTCACTCATAACCAGTTAAGATTTTGTGTACTATGTGTTTGCTTCCTTTTAGGAAAAAATGACCTATACTTTGCTATCAAACATAAATACATAAGAAAAATTTGAAAAGATACAGCTTTAAGATCCTTTGGTCGTGGACACCCTCTTTGTAAAATTATAAGGGATTTATTCTCTGTTAATTCTCATTTATATTGCCTGGGTTCTCAGGATAGTTTGCATGCTATATTTCAATTATTCCACTAGGAATTGCTTTGATGGTAAAATTTAAAATTAATGTATTTATTGAGGTCAGAAACAGAATCAGCAAACTCCAAAATACATGCTGATAATAAATATTTTTAATTTAATCAGAGCTGTATAAGCTAAAAATATCTATATTGCTATGTGTTTTTGCTATAGTTACAGGCAATAGTCTAAACCCTCCTAAGTCCCCTTAAGATATGAACCCTAAAAAACTAAATTGATCATAAAGAAAGTAGAGATCTGGAAAGAGAATACATATTGACTTTTCTTACTGTATTTGTCTACTTTCTAACTTGTCATTAAAATACAGATTCATTTCTCATTGAAAATTTCCCAGCTACATGCAGGAACTTCCTTGGTTTAAGGTAATTAGTCAAGAAATTATAGGGGCAGGAGTTAAAAGGTTTCAGTCTGCACCCAGGTCAGTGCAGCTTCACTTTCTCCAACTGCTTGAGTGATTTATTCATAAAAGCTCCTTTTGCAATGCACATGCATTAATATTTGCCTTGAATAGTTGAGGATTCACTTTGTCAATTCTTTTTCCTATTTTTGTCTCTGATAGAACAACTGCAGATCATTGGCAAGAAAAAAAAACCCAACTGTGTTCTATTTCTTGCAGGAAGGAAAAGACACCTGTTGAATGTAAGTGGATTTGATGCAGTATTCCCCAGATCCAAAAAGAAATAATTTAAAAGTTGCATTCCCACTCCCTGGGTACTTAGGTCTTGCAAAAAAATGGTGGTTTTGTTGTGTGGGGGGTTTTTTGTTGATATTGTTTTTTCTTTCTTTATCTCATCACTTCTGTTACTATTGAATTATTTGGTCTCTGTTTCAAGCCTGCTGCTTTAACTGAAATATTTTTTTCCTTTCTTTGTAAACAAGTTCTGTTCTGGTAGGTTTTTATATTGCTGCTTTATTCCATTTTACTGTGAAAAGGAGAGTTATGTATAGATTTACTGGCCTACCCCAAACTTTGAAGTGTTTCTGATGTATGTAATGTTGAAAACAAAATAAAGGGAAGAATGTCTGATTTATGAAAGTTAATAGATTTCCTGGACTTTTCCCAGATGCTCAATGAATAACTAAGTAGAGATGCAAATTTTCATAAATCTGAGGGGCAATTAGGAAAAAAAGCATTTCATGTCTTTATTACATTCCTGTAATTTGATAAGTAAGACATTAAATATGTAAATCTTAGTTGTACTAAGCTAGCTGAGGAGGTCAGGAAAATTCTTGTGTTCAAATAAATAAGAGGGATCTTTCTTTCAGGGACATATTAAAAATGAAAGGAATGCATATCTATAGGAGGGCATTAGAAATGTCAAACTATTGCAGAGTTTTAGGGTCAAGTCAGTGAGGATGGAAACTAGAGAAAATCAAAGTTATGGCTCTGACTTTATGAGAATAGAGACCTTCAATATTTTTCTGGATAATTTCAAAAAAAGTCTTCCATTTTTCAGCATTGTTTTATTTTACTTGTGAAAGAAAATTGCCTTAATGCAAAAATTCCCTTTTTTATTCTCTTATAAATTAAATAGAATTTACAAAATGCTTCCAATATATTCTACAGCTGCTGTTATGATAATGCTGACATTGCAAATTTAGAGAAGCCAGGAAAACATCTAAATGTGCTTAGCTATAGAAAATGAAATTATGTAGATAAACAAAAAAGACTAAATCCCAACCTCAAAAAAAAATGCAGTCAATAGACATGCATTCCTTCCCTTAGTCTGACTTTGACAGGCAAATAGTTTTTATTTGCACTTCCAAAATATGCATACTGCTCTTTTACAGAAATGAAGAAAAAATACTTTATCTCTGCAAGTGATCTAAAAGTGTATATTTGCAGTATGTTTTATAATATTGCAGTTTTACAGTATTTATTTTTCTTCCATAGACCAAAAGCTTCTCTCTTAACAAGAGGAAGAAGCTGACATGGCAAGATTCAAGCCTAATGGAACTTTCTCTTCCCTTTTGACAATAAGTGTAGGAGCTAAAAAACAATCTATTCCATTTTCAACACTATTAAAAATAGACATATTAATAGCCTATGTAAGTTTTTTTTCATTATCTTTGATAGACCCTGACAACAACAAACCCTTGGAACACATGAGATCATGAGGAAGTCTTTGCCATTTGCAGCACAGTGGTGTTAAAATCTGAATTAGGAAACTTTTCAGCTTTCCTACAACTGGTACTTTGATTTGGAGACTCTCTCAATATTGTCTTCTGGCTTAGTTTAAATGGACTCACTGATGTCCGATTTTTTTATTATTATTATTATTTTAATATAATGGAAATTAATTGAAATTTAGAGATACTCATGAAGGAAGTGGATTTTTTAATATTTGGGTCCTCTGGGTAATTCTTAACCTGGCTTTTCATACCATAGGAAACAACCTAGCATCTTTACCTCATATATGAAATGTTCTTTTAAAAGGAAAAAAAAAACCTAGTTAGAGAAGTAAAAAAGACACCACACTATAATAGCTCTCCTGCACTGGTGAAATCTTCAATAATTAATTTATTTCATTCATCAGCCTCTGGGGCTGTTGATTGAAATGCTGATTCTGTTAGAGCTAAAAAAATCCCAGTGAGGCCAAAGATTTTAGCTGAATAAGAAATCAGGCAAGTTGCAAGTTGGATTGACCTCTCTCAAGTCACATGATGTGTTTTTAAATTTTTTTTTTTAATTTCTTTTTCATTCTTTGAGAGCTAGAGGGCAACATTGTTCCAAAACACACTTGAACAGAACATCACAGACTGCAAGAAATTTTGAGCTAATAAAATTGACTGGTATGACATCATAAGATGTTTGTCTAAAATATGATTCAAGAGGTCTATTTAATAGACATTTTAAAACTGGGGTTTCCATGTCTAGCTACTGATGAGGATTTATGATGCTGGTGGCTTGTATAATATTGAGGATGGAAAATATATTCTCTGGCCAGTTAGAAAGAGGAAGCTAATTTACAAGGTAGCATTATTTAGTGAAAAGGTGTTCACAGTGCAGGTTTAGGATGAAAAAATATCCAGCCTAGATTAGAAACATGCAGGGGTTAGAAGTGACCACCATTAGGTGAGAGAGATTTTTTCTTTTATATAAATGATGCTTATCTGAAAATGCATTAAATTCAGAGTTTGTGAAAGCTCTCATGCTATTTACTGCCTGATCTGAGTGTGTTTACTACACTTCTGAATCTGGTCAATGTTTTTTGGATGAAACATTCATTAATTTGTCCATTTGATGGATTCAGTAGGTACTGTTGAGAGTTGTTGTATCAGTATGTGGGTAACACTGGTTTTGTTTTATTCCAAAGTAGGATTTTTTAATTTATTTATTTTTTTAATGATGGTTATAAAAGACATTTTATGGAGCTGCTGAGGTTGGCAGTGTGTCCCATTTCCAAGTAACCAGGAAATCCAGAGAGATGAAAAAAAAAATTTCAGATTATTATCCCAGCATCTAGCAATAAATTAATTCTGCTCTTGTGCCTTTGCTATAAAAAATGTACAATTGCAGTTGAGTTGAGTCACTACTGCATGGAAACAAGGAGCTCAGAAGTTGTGGGATCCACTTGGAAAGGAAATAAACATTTCAAAGATCAGCCCTCTGCTCTCAGTGGGAAAAATCCAGTTGCAGAAATGTATCCATATCAAATTGCTTTTGAAGCAAACTGGAAAAGCTTGGGGTCCGATATATCTGCTTATTTTCATCTATTTTTTTCTTTTGGCAACTGGATTCTAAATGAAATAATTGGATTTAATGGAGCATTCTGATCTCAGCAAAACACTGTGTTTCTAAGGAAACACAACCTGGGTAAAGTGGTTTATGACCATGGTAACTTGGTTGTTGCTGTTGCTTATGGTTAATAAAGTTTATTTCTTGATTAAAGAAGTTTCAGATTTTTGGAACAGGTTATTACTGAAATATGTATGACAGTAAAATATAGCAATGTCTCCCTTACTGAGAAAAATTTACAGAAAAATAAAAATGTCAAGCTTGTAATTTTCTGATTTTTTTCATCTCAGTGTTTTACTATATAGGTATAATATACTGTATGCATTTTTAGTGGATTTTGAGAATTCTAGAGGGCTCAGTACATTTTTATTCAACGACTTTTGGAAGAAAAGGAAACAAAAATTATTGCTGAATGTACCTTAACTGTGGCTGCCTTTACAAACCCCAGTTCTCATATATGTTGAATTGTTGACTGTAGCTCTTGCAGAGGCCTCTTTCTCCTCTTCCAGTTCCATGATGGATTCCTGTGTCCTACACATAACCCTGTCCTGTGGTTATTTCTGTTTCGGGGTCCCTCTGCTCCTGCTCAGTTTATTTTGCTCTTGGCACCCTGACAGGTTTGTGCTCAGAGATATGGCATGGGGCATCAACATTGGCAGAATTTTCTCCCTGAATTATGGACTCAATATAGGTTCTGGTGCTTAATCTCTGTCCTGTATGAATTAAATGAAGTGAATTCATAAATGGATCAAAGGAGGGGATGCATGCTCTGTGCAGACGCATAAAACCAGGAGTTTTAGGAAATCTTTGCTCCCTGTGTCTGCTGTTTGATGAGTAGTTCTATGAAGCACATTTGTTACCATGTGGTATCATGGAAGTAGTTGTAAATAACCAAAAAAACAGATTAAAAATACAGCTGAGAGTTTGTTCTGGTATAAAAATTACATCTGTTGTGACCTCAGGATCGACTGAGTGTAATTTCTGCTGCAATTTGGACACTAACTATAAAAGACTTGTACTTGTTCAAGGGAAGGGCTCTTCAAAGTCTTTTAAATGCTGGTCAGGAGTCAGGTAGTATCTTCACTATTTCCAAGAAATTAACTGCATTATTTATATTGGATGTAAGACCTATCATCTACATGCTACCTGGAATAAAACTTGATGAACATAAGCATCAAATACCATATTTCTATATTTTCTATATTACATATTGACCCTATGTTTCTGTATATTTACAAGTATTATGTGAACAGCCCATTAACATCAATAACAATGGCTCTGGTTTTTTAATCTTCACAACGAGTTCTATTTTCCAAATTGCTTATTTTAGTTAATCAGCTTTGTCTAAATAATTCTGTTGCTATTAGTAGATTTTAAGTCCCTCCTTGAGTCTTAGTGGAAAATTAAACAATTCAAGATGCAAATATTTGTTTCAGGCTTATTTTTATGATTTCCTGAAATAAAAAAAATAAATACCAAGTCATTATCTTTGGCAGCATCTTTGCACACCAGTAATTTTAAAATAAGAATTAGATGCTGAATATTACTTTTTTTTTTGTTTTTCCTGTGTTATTAGCACCTGCATAATGGAAACATTTCATTTTGGTAGCTTACAATGTGTATGACTACTTTTTGTGTTGTGTTTTTTATTTCAGTGTTATGGAAGTGGAAGGAAACATAAAAGAAGTCACCAATGGGTACCTTTTCAAGTGGGAAAGAATGCACAAAGGTCCCACAATGTCACAAGATGTAAATGAATTGTAGTCTGATCTCATTTCAAGATATATATTGTTTTTTCATGAACTTGTAGTATTTCACTGGCAGCAAGAAAATGATGTGGTTTTTTTAGATCTGATGCTCTAATCTTCACTGGTAAGGATTAGCTTAAGAGTGTCAGTCCTCTGATTTCATTAAGGGGTCTAATCAAGAGTGGTTTAATTATACAGATATGCAATTAATTTATGCAACTATGAAAAAAAATATTTCCTTTTAATGTGATTCTAGTGATTTGCAATTAAATAACCACAGAATAAATGTATAGTGGCACTAAATTAATATGAGTATTAGGTAGCATTGAGCGATTACTGATTTTTAGATTATTTGCTACCTTAAAGATTGACAAGATGTGGTGCATTTTCACAGTTCCTTAAACTTGGCAATTTCTTTCATCATACAGATATTGTTAACTGATGAAAACTCTCCTGGAATAAAAATAAAGGGAGGGGGGAGGGGGGCAGAGTGTATGTTCATTTTTTAATGTTACTCGTTCCACTGCATTGCTCTAGGTCACTTTTCCATTTCCAGATGAAAATACAAAGAAGCTGAAAAGTTTCCCCAGAAAGGTCTGTGGCCAGACACAGTGTTATTGGGTGCTGATTCAGTCAAAGTCTTAGAATAAAGCTGACAACTGTTTTTTCTCTCTCCTTGCCTGACTTAGCACAGACCTGGCTCGTTGTGATGGCAGAGGGAAGGTAACACAGCATCTCACCTGTGCCATGAACAGAGATCTACAGGAAACAGGTGGGTTGTGAGCCAAGACTGGGGAAACCATTTGCCTCAATACATCTCTTGGCTGTCTTCATCCTCCTGTGCCAGGCAAACTGGCAGCAAAGCTGACTCCATGCCTTGTTCTCTGTGGTTCCAGTCAGGATTCTGTGCCATGTGGCTCCTGAGCTGACGATTCCGGTCTCCATGTGGGCTCTGACTACTGCTCTGTGAAAGATGAACATCTCCAAGATCTGTGTCTGATACATAAATTATTCACGGGACTGTGTCACATAAAGGTATGACAAAGCTCATCTTACAGTGTTGATTTCAGTTCCTCCTCCTTTTACAAGAGGACTGTTGGTGGTTACATACTGAGAAAGGGGAAAAAATCAGCGCATCATCCTCTTTCCTCTCCATTAAGTTTATGCACTTTGGATTCACTTCATAATTCACAGCATGGAGGAACAGAGACTCCTATAGTGAGTGCTGTTGCTCCTGCCCAGCCTGTACCACTGGTACAGCTAAAAACACATCATTTTTTTTTTGAGATTTATTGCCTTGGACTTTCCTAAAAGAAAATTTTGGATAAAGCGATGATAATTCAGCACTAATATCTGTGTTTAGCTTATTAAAAGGTCCTCACAAAACACTTCTGAATGAGTAAATTCAAAATAAAGGCAACATTCTGGGCAGGGCTCGTTATACCAAAAGACAATGAAAAAACTGGGATGAATCATATGTGGAATGTCTATACTAATTTCTGTGTTTCTAATTTATTTCATTTTGTCACGCGTTAATAGTTTTTACGTTTCTACATTCATATTCTTCCATTTCAGGTTTAAACAAATTAATCATATTTTATGGAGAATTATAAACTTCAGCCTACATACATCAGGACCATAATGATTCTTAAAAGCAGTTTCTGTTCGTTGGGGTTTTTTCCTTTTTCTTTTAATGTGGTCTTTGTTTTGCCCATTTGTGCAAATAAGACATCTTTTTCTTCCAAGAACTTACTGGGTTTAAGCATGGCTTATTAAAAATCAGTGTGTGAAGTTCTTTTAAAGTAGAAACAAAACTGATGCATGTAGTAAAAACTCAGAATTTCTCAAAGCCAGTTCTGAAAGGCAAACCTTCATTTGTCAGGTCTCTTAATAGTACTTGAAAGGGGTTTTCTGTTTCCCAGAATTAGAGAGATCATCCTACTGCTTAGTTTCTTTCTTTCAGGGTCACACTGGTAATAATTTTTATTTTCTAGGTGCTTCTATTGTCTTACACCAGAAAATAAATCATTTATTCACCTGTTCAGAAATAATTGTCATGTAAGGTTCAAAAGCTGGGATTCAAGCATAATAACTGGCATAGTGAACCATAGTATCCTGCTGTCACCATGCTAGTGTGCAAGTATGTGATTTTCCTTCTCCTGTCTTGACTAAAATCATTACACAAAACAAAACTACACCAGACTGGCTAGAAGCACATTAAGTTATGTTAACCTTTTTTTCTTTTTCTGTTTTAAAAATATAAAGCAAATATTTTCAAAAGCACTAATGAAATAAAGGGAGAGAGGTGGCCCATTCATTAAAATACTTCATGTAAATCAGATCTGTTAATAATAACTCTATTGGGTTTTTTTCCATTGCTTAAATACTACTCATAAAGTTTATATTCAGGAAGTTTAGTTCTGTGTGAAAACTATTCTTAGGTATTTTATATGTTGTTGGGCAGGATCAACAGTCTGCCTTCTCTGTTTTTAATCTTGGCAGAGGTGTTCCTGGGCTAGCAGACTTCTCATGGCTCAGCACAAAGTGGAAGAGTTTGAGGAGGATGGGAAGGGTCATCTCAACCCCAGGACTCTGTACTCTGTTTCTAGAAGGTACAAGGTTTTAAATCCTCTTAGAAAAAATATTTGAATTGTGATTTCTGAATTACTTCAAAGTGCTTTACCATAAAACCTGTTGATAAAATTGACTTTCATGCTTATGTCTGTCAGAAATAAACTGCTTGTGCAGCAAATTCCAGCTCTGAACCCCAACTTTCTGAAGGAATCTCTATATAAATATCCTGAAATGGGATTCAGTTTAAACAACCATGTGTGCTGGTATATTAAGTTCAGCAAAGCTCTGTGTTCACTATTATTAATCCTCTTTTAAGGCACCCAACTCTCCTAATAAATTATGTAATAAACCTAAAACCAATTTAAGGATGTGAATATGCCACAGTGCCAGGTACATATGAAATATGTTGTTAGGGTAGCTCTGTCTCTCCTCTCTTTTATTAGTAACACTCCTAATTTTAAGAAAATATTTCTCCAGACTGCAGGCATTTAATCAGTTTACTTTTACTGTTTCAGGGCATAACATCAGCCTACTAGATTATTTTATCTTCATATTTTTCTTTGATGATTAATGTGCCAAGAAAGACATTCCTTTATCCCTGGTTATCAATATTGTTATTTGCAAGTAAAAAAAAACCTTATTTCCAGCCTGGTACTCACGCTCTGTTCATCTCAATAATGAGTCAAAAACATAGAACAGAAAGATTTAACACACTGGGCTAAAAAGCCCTTTTGGAAAAAAAAAATAATCTAAATATGCTTTATATATTCTCTATAGCTTTATGTATTTAATGACTTCAAAACTACCTATTTATGCAGTCATTACAACAAGTAAATCCAATTGAGAAACCTGCTAGTGAATAGTCCTGGATTCTTTCTCCTAGATGATTCTTTTTTTTGGAATAGCTCCCAGCTTCCATTTTGACATGATGGTTATCACTTAATGTTTAAGAAAAGAAGGAAAATGGTGATAGGGGTGGTATGCCAGTTCACAAATTAATAATAAAATGCCATGACTGAATTAGTTGTGTTTCAACATTAAAAGAAAATGATTAAAAAATTAATTTGGATTTTTTAAAAATAAAATTTACCATTGGCTTGATTAAGCCATTTAGTTGTAAGCATCCTCTTCTTCAAATGTGTAATTTGGATGAATTGGGGTACACGTGGTCAGACTTCATGGTCCCAATGATTATCTCTATATAACATGTGAATCTATAAGGATGAATCATTTTCTGGGGGCCTGATTTACTGTGCCATTCCTTTTGAAAAAAAATTCTTGAAACATTGAATAAAATATGAACTTGTCTGATGCCAAATTTCTTGGAACCCGTCATTAAGATTTACTGTTTCCATTATGAATAATGTCCATTATAAAAGAAGGAAAACATGACTGTAAGGCAAGCATATATTTTCTGTCATAGCACAGCAGTTTGTCTTCAATGACTGATGTTGTTTGCAGTTTGGGAAAGTAATAACAGAGAAACAGCAAGTAAAAAATGTATTTTTAGCAGAAAGTAGTTGTTCATCACATACATTATTTTCATTCTTCTATAAAGTGAATGCTTATTTCTGTCAATAGTGATGACAAAAAGTCTGCTGACCTCTTCTCATAGCTTAATAAAAGTGGAAGCACTGAAGAACCAATCATGATGTGATAGCATTTCTGACAAGCCTCACCAAAATGTACATGTCAAGGGGTATGTTATGAAGAAAATCTTCCTTATTAAGACATAATTGTTTCCTTTCTTAAAGAGAAACAGTTGAAACATGGCTGCTAGGAACTTGAAAGTTCCAGTGTCTTTGAGAACACTGCTAGGTTTGGCTTGTGAATGAGCATCCTCGTGAGTTGGCAGCAGCTCAGCTTCTGTGGAGGTAGCTTGCAGTTGGCTTTACTTCTTTCTTCTCATCTGCTCTCATTCTTTCTGTCTTGAAGGGAACACCTTCCAATCTCTTTTTTTCCTGTCCTGTTTAAAGGAGGGCACCTGCAGTCAGCAACTAACTAGATATTTCCTCCCAGTGTAAATAATGAAGCCAGGAATGAAAGCCCAGCCTCACTTTCCACAACTGCATTGAATTGCTGATGACTCCAGGGAGCCTGAGCTGCTGTTGACTGCCAACAACATCCTAAACCTGGGTTGTGGCCTTGGAGGGCTGTGATGACCTGCTTGACAAAAGAATTAAATAAAATATTTCCCCAGAAGAAAACATTATTAGGAAAGTAACTCATTTTCTAGGTGTTATCCTGTTGGAGGAGGCTGTTCCCACGTGCTTGCTTAGCAAGGGTGCTGGGAACTTGTACGTGGTGTGGGTGATGCAGGGTGGGATAATGCTACAGGCAGCTCTCTGAACAAGAAAAGTCCTGTACCACAGTGCAGAATGATTTATTTCCAGTGCTCCTTTTTACTTTGATCTTGCCTGCTTCCTTTATATATCATTTTACAGCCAGAAATTGTTGCCATCTCCTCCCTTTGATTCCTTAGGGATAAACTGTGCTTAACAGAGGCCCAGGATGGTGTTGTCAAGGTGAGGGAAAAGCTGAATGAGAGGACAAGCAGGAGGAATTCTTTGTTCCCTCTCTGCTACCTCCAGTCCAGTTCAGTCCCTACAGCTCAGTTCCAGACTGCAGCCTCTGCTCCCTCCTGGTGCCCCAGTGCTGGCATTAGGAAGGATGCAGACAAAGATCATTGAAATGAAGTATTTTCTTCACAAAAACAGCTTAGTAACTAAAGAAAAAGCTGATGAAACTTCTGTCAATCCTGCTATAATATGGTGCTGTCTTTTTTTCACATGGATTCTGTTTGTGGAAAACCCTGTCAACTTCTGTGTGAACATCTCTACGTAAATAATTTCATCTGCTCTAATGAAAACATTGTTGAAAATAATTTTATACAACACAAAATAGTGTGTGACTACAGTGCATTTCAAAACTTGATCATTATTATCTATATATCTGTAATGAGATTTAGATTTGCATCTGCACTATAAAACAGTTCTAGGCAGACTTTCCAAAACAAAAATCAAAGAATAATTGAGAAACAGAAGAAATAAATTTGTAATGAACACTTAAGTGTTCTGTACAGATAGTGAATGAAACTCAAGCAAAGTGAGTATTTTTCATCTCGATTTTTCTTAGTAAAGATGTCATTGTAATATAACTATGTTTTTAAATTAGTGACATTTGCAAATTGGTTTCAGATTTATGAGAAAGCTGTGCTAGTGGGATGTAATCCAAGAAAGCTCAAGAATCTGTTAATTACAAAGAACAATTCTTGCTATGTCTTGAGCTACCAGGAATACCTGCTAATTGCTACCAGCCATCCCCTTTCACTTCAAGCTGCTCTAATTAATTTCAAAACACACTTGAATTTCAGAGCCTGGATTTCTATGTTTCAGTAAATTTATTAGCTTTTGAAGACTTGAATAAAACCTCAAATTCCTCATTGGTGCTTTCAGATAGCTCTTATGTCACGTTTTCCCTCCCATACATTTACTTAGTGTATCAGAAGTAGTTTATATGGTGTGCTTGCTGTACACATCTGAGACAGCTGTACTTGTAGTTAGGAAATGTTAACAATACAGAAAAATAATATACACTTTTTTTAGGGGAATCTATTTACATACATTTTTTGTTACACCTTCACCTCCCAGGAGGGTGAATTATTGCAGAAATATCTGTAACTCATGATGTGCACGTTACATTTTCTATTCTACCTCTCTTCTTCAGTATTTCAACTTGATTTCTATTTTTTCCTTAAGAGTCACCCTAAAGCCCTCTATTCTTTTAACAGATTTAGAACCTCTATTTGCAGACAAGTAGCTTGTTTTCAATTGTATCTAATATTAGAAAATTCTGCCAGCTGTTTATGAGAGGTGTGTTTGGGTGGGGGTAAGAATTCTTAAACACAACTGTAGATTAACCCCAGATGAATGTGATATTAGTTATTTAATGAATATTGCTATCAAAGAGACCAGAGGAAGTTCAGGTTAAGTTAAGGTATTCAGAACAGCAGTGTATTTGAGTTTTTTGAAGTGGAATGGGAGAATAGGTTGACATTACTTCCTTTGCAATGTGCTTCCCCACCCCAGTGAGATCAGGTCTGTGTGGGTTGGTTTGGGAATTACCAGCAGAGCTTTCCAGATGAAGGTGTTGAGGTTTTCCCCAGCTTGCTCTGCTGGGAAAAGGCAGATTTGGGATTCCTGTTTTAAGTCTGATTGAGAGACTGTTATTGTAGGCATTTGACTAAATAGAGAAGTTGTTTAGTGAGTAACCACAAAGTTCCTTTTCTTCAAGTGTCTGGCTGATGATCTCCCTTTTAGCTAGAAGCAATAATTGGCTGTGCCTTTTAACAGTTCATTTGCTTTCATTACACTGCTTGTTTCTTAGCATATTGAATTTTATGCCATTTTCGAGTAACCCCTTGTGATGGCTGAGATGAGCATTTCTATTAGATATGATGCAGGGAAAGAAATTACTGATACAGGCTGAGTCCATTTTACATGGATAAGCAGTATCTATGGATTCCATCTCAAAAAAGATTTATTTATATCTTTTATTTGTTAAATGCTGTACTTTCATTTATCATTGCTACAAAAGTATTTTCCCAGGTTTTGTTGTTTTTTCAAATAGAAATACAACCATAAATCAAACACTCTCTGGGGGCTATCCCAACACCAAGCCAGAGAGAGATACATTTACCTAATTCTAGTGGTGTCCAACCACAGGAGTCATTTCCCTGATGGATCAAGAAAGAAAATAATTGAGCATGCTGATTTCTGAGCAGTCCTTTGGCTCAAGGAGTGACGTGAGGATGCTGTAGCATCCACAAGAATCCTACAAAGTTCTGCAGTCAGCTTCTGCTGCAGAATAACTCTTTGTACTAGAGGAATGATTAGAGATGAACTGAAATGTGTGCTGCAGCCTCAAGAGGCAGCATAGCCAGGGAATACAAACACTTCTATTCAGTTTAAACACACTGAAATTAACCTTATTTTGAATGCTTCATGCAGCTGAAGTTGGTTGGAAAGACTTCCTAAAGTTTCTCTCAATACAGTGGAGAGCTTGTTATTTATAGCAGAATAACTTTGGAGCAAAGAACCCCGAACTTCATTATAACATTGAAACAAGAAAAAAAAAGTCTGAAGTACATTGCATTCTCTTCAGCAGGAATGTCTCTTCTCACCAGGTTTGGCCTTTAAAAAAAAAGGGGGGGGATAGGGGTGGTTTGGTTTTTTTACCCTTTGTCGCTACAACTTTTGCATGCAAATGGATCTAAGTAAACTCCTGTATAACTTTTTTACCTGTGTAAACTTCCCTAATGTATTATTTGATTTCTTAAAATGGTAAAATAGGAAGAGATGTTTACAGAAAAAGGGATGAGGGAAAATTATTGCCCCCTGTATAATTTGCCTGATTGTGCTATTTTGTTATTGCCTGCTCTCTGGGATATTTCCAAGGTTTATAACACTCTAGTTCAGAAGGACTTGCCACATACTGGGGTTTGCTCTCCCCCATTCAGAGGTGATAAGTTTAGCAATATCTGGTATTGATGGAAAGCAGCAATGTCACAATATGCCAGACTGGTTTTGCTTTTTTTTTTAATTGAAAAGTTTCTGATACTCTCTTCTCAAAAGTCTTACTTTGCCCTACAACACAGCCACGAGCTGTTTTTTAATATTGTGCAAACTGATAGCAACCTGAAAATGTACCAAAAAAGTCAAGAAGTTTTTTCCATGTGGTCCACAACAGTCTGCAGTGCTTCTAGAATGTGCTTATTGTTTTAAACATGAATATAATGATGTGAGGAACAGATGCAGTGGTTATCAGAACACACAATTTTGAGACTTGGAGTTTAGCCTAAGTGTGCAGACACCAAACCCCAGGCTGCTAGAACTTCCAGTTGCTGTTTTATCCCCTAAGTTATAACTCCTCCAGTAAGTTCAAAGTCATTCTTGAAATGAGTTGCAATATTGCTGCTGAGTAATTTTTCATTTCATTATTTTGGTAATTTCTGAACTTCTGGGAATGTGTTATTGTGCTCTTTTTTAAAAAAAAACAAAACCTCACCTCTTTTTTTTTCTTGTTTCTAACTTTTTCTTTAGACAACTGCTGGATATAACCACATATCCCTAAATGTTGCCAGTGTACAGCTTGGCCCTTCAGGACTACTTGGTAAGAAAACTTTTAAAAGGTGAGAGAAGAGGTATGGAAAAAGAAAAGTGGAAATATGGAAAAATGTCTCTGTGGTGCAGTGAAGCCTGACATTCTGGACTATAGGAATTATAGCTATTCCAGGGGATTAAAGAATATTTAGCTCTTCAACTTCTTTTTTTAAAATTACTTAAACCAGTGTGTGTAACACAATGTGACTTGACTTCTGTTTTTCTGCAGGTAACAGCAAAAAAGGCCCAAATTACTGATTTCATGCATAGCTAAGGTATTTCTCCACTGCATCCCATGGTGGTGTTGTGTACCAATGTTACATTAATTTTTCATGCCCTTCATTCATATTCCCTCTTGAAACGTTAATGTGGACTTGAAACACACAGTAAGTCCTCATCTTTTTAATTATTTTTTTTTCCTGACCGTGTCACTAGAAATGTGAATTGTTCTCTTTGATTTTAGACTGAGCTGGGGGCTCTAAAACTGAAATGTGTGCAGGCAAACACATCCAAAGAATTAATAAAAAATAATTAGGATCAGAAGCCTAAATAGGATCACAAATTGTAAGACTGATGATAAAAACTCTAATCTCATGTCAGGTAAACACATATACTTATTGTGAGTATCTGCACTAACTTAAAATTGTGAATGGTAAAACTTCAAACATGAAAAAGCAATAGAAATCTTTATGTCCCCAGTAAGGATAATAACCAAGGTGAAGAGAATTTTCTGATGCCAAATTATTATAAGAAAATTTTGAAAAATTGCAACACTTTGCTTCATCTGAACTAAATCACTTGGTATAAATTGCTCAGGAATAAGGCACTTGAAGTTATTAAATGAAATTTCAGGTATAAACTGATTTAATCTGTGTCATTGTAAACCATGTTACTTGAAAGCTATGTGGAAAATAATTAGGCTTTTTTAACCAATGCTGGAAGACTATATGAGATTTACTCCCACTCTCTACTCTTCTGTCATCTCTGTGTTCCCTGTATGACAAGGCATGAAATCTTGCCAAAAGAACAAATTTCAGTTTATCAAGTTTATCAATTAACCTTCAGCAAAGGGACACTAAATGGCACATATCAGGAACAGATAGAACCTCTGTCCAAACAGAATCCAATTAATTTTACAACCAAATATTGTAGGACAAATTCTGTAAGAAAGAGCATTTAACCACAGAGTAATAGAAAACACTTATTGGGAAAAAAAAAAATGTATATATTCTAATGGATAGCATTCTTTACAAACCAATTCCTAACAATTCCTCTTCCATACCCTTAGTCTCTGTTCCTAAGGGAAAGCTACAGATTACCTTCAGGGGTTGACCCTGGAGCCATAAATCTAAGAGAGATGAAGAAATTACAGATCACAGACTCAGCAGATGTATTTGTTTTTCTGCCCTACCATAAGTTTCCTCACACCCAACTTCCAACTAAGTTGTCAATGTTCCAAAATCAATATTTAGCTTTCTGTCTCTGTCCAAGGGGGCTAATGACTTCATCACCTTCCTGTCCCCTAACAGGCTTTTCAGTTCTTCTGCTTCAGATGACTATTTTACCTTAAATTGTTTAATTGATTTATATAGTAAATTAACCCAAATGAAAAGTTCTGATGTCTCCTGGTTCTGTTTTACATTTGTGTCAGTCTTTTTGGAAGAAATATATAAGAAGCAATAGAAAAGGTAGAAACTTCAATTACATTTGTACATGTTTTTCATTTAATTCCAGTACAAATGAGATATTTACTTGGTAGAAACTGTGATAATTAAAATTTCATAAATGTCACATATCAATTGCTCTATCTTCTTAGGGTACAAGGTCTGGAATTAGATAAATACACAGAAGATACTTACAAGAGCCACAATTTTGTGCAAAGTAGCTGATCTGTCTTCTCAGTTTTGTGTGATCATTAGCTACAGAGTTTCTTCTTACAAATATATTTGGAGTAATAGAATAATCTCTTCAAACTGGATTTTTACAGGTGAAATATTTTAATCCTCCATAATTTCTTTAGTTACTATTTTTATTTTTGGTTAAAATGCATTTCTGTAGGCCACATTGCCATATTAGCCCCTTATAGTGTAAAATCCAGTATAATTATTATGAAAATGCTCTTACAATTTCTGTGGGCTGTCTGAAGCTGGTGAAGCTTAATGAGGTGCAATAGATGGACTAGTGTGAAATTTAATTTGTGTTAATTCTTCTTTCATGGGAGAAGTGGAGGGGTAAAATGTAAGTAGGAATTACTTATTTTAAAGTACAGCATTGCTGTTCCTAGATACTCATCCTTAGGGAACTATTTTATGAGTTGGGGGGGATGTAACCATGTGACTGCATTTGTCTGTGATGGATTAAACACTTCAAGACTTCTCTTACATTAACTTATATTTCTTTTTTAAACTTAATTTGGTATTTTTCAGAAAAATACTTCAGTCTAGTCAGCATCACACACTGTCTCATAATTTTCTTTGAGGCTCTGTTTTGAGATGATGATGGTTGTACAGTTTTTGTTGTATGCAAATCTAATATATCCTCAGGTTTTCAAATGTGGAATCACCAGTTTCACTGGATTCCCTGAAAACATCTGGGAGAAACTACATTTTAAGGCCCCCAAAGCTGAAAAGCATATGCTTTACTTTACCAGGTATTTACTGAGATTTCAGAAATGAAGATAAATTATTTATCTGTCCCTATCAAGGAAAAAAGTGCACTTAGAAGCTTCTGTTTCCTTTTCTGAATGAAATGTATTTGCCATAAAAAAAACTGAGAAGCTTTTGAAAATTTCATGATGAATAGGAGGATTTGCACACCAATCTTACATTTAGATCTATTTCAGTAGTTTCTGTTGACTGATAAATACATCAAGGACATTGTAATTAAGGGGACTGCTATATACATCCATTAGCTCTTAAATGGAAAACTCTATCATTCTTTAAAATTAACAAAGCTTTCCAAAACGAATAAATCCAGTTGGACACCACTTTCAGACTCTGGTATTTTTGAATACAAAAATACTTGGCGTATGAGTTAACAAAACATTTACCTTGGGGTGTGGAAATCTTGACTATTTTTCTACCTACAGAAGGAATTCATAGGTTAAAGTGGGATTTCAGAGCCAGGGATTTTTCAAAAGTGATGTCAGCCACTGACACCAGAGTCTCTGTGTCTGTGGAAAGGGAAGCAAAAACAGCAAATATAAGAGAAAAGAGAAGATGAAAGCTGACAAAGGCAAGTTGTAAACTAAATCTGTAATGACAGTAAAATTTACCCAATGAAACTTATTAACAGAAAAAAATGAAAAATTTTACAAAATATCTGAGATGAAAGTGTTCTGAGGATGGGCTACTATGCTGATTAAGGGCTTATAAAGCAGCAAAGGGCTGAAGAAGAACTGAAAGATAGGTTTATTACTTTTTTTCCCAGTAATTAGACAGAAATAAAAAAGGCTTTAATTTAATATTGTGAAGAAGTAAACAAGGCATTTGCTTTAAAGAATTAACAGTTAAAGACATTAAAAAATATTTTTTAAGCTCTGCATTCACATAGCTGTTGTGAAAGCCACATGCACATGTAGTGAGAGATTGCTGTAAAGGTCTGAAAAGGCAGATAGAACTTTTTTTGGTGAACTGCAGCCCTTTCACCATCTCCTTGAAGATGAGGGAGCCTCCTGATTCCCTTAGAACTGGAAATAGAATCTGAGAAGAAAAGCTTACACTGATAGCATTAAATCTGTTGGTTTGAGGTCTACCCACAGGCACATTTTGGAGGTGTATCCCCACTTCTCTTATTTGTGGGACTGCTCAGAGGAAACATCAGGTGTTAGTATGGTGGGAGTACATTGAAAAGATGACAAAATTTGGATACAGAAGCAACAAATGAGCTGGATAATAAAGGAAGTTATAATAATAATAGTGGTTATGTTTGATGTCATAATATGTAGCATTCTTTTAAGGGATATGGCTGAGAAGTGATTTGTAGGTTCAGCTTAGCTAGTAAAGTTGATGTGTATGGAAGATTGTAGCTATCATAATAATAATAATAAGTAATATTGTATATAAATAGAGTGATTTATCCTTAGCAATATATTTCCTGGTATGGAGAAGAAGGACAATGTTCTCTGTGAGTATGGAATCAGTTTTCTTGCTATGATAACCCAAGGCAACTGCTTTCACAGATGATTTGTTTAATTAACCAAATCAGAGAGCAGTCAGCTTTGAAGAAAAAGGATCTTGGAAAGTTTATTGTGCCCAGTTTGAAATAGTGAACCAAATGAGCCTTTGGACTGAGGAAGTTGCTGCATTGCTTGGTGCTACTCGGAGGGGATGTGGACATATTTTGCCCAGCAATTTGTCAGAAAAAGACAGGAAAGTGTTTGCAGGCATTAGGAACAGCTCCATTATCTTGGCATTCTGGAGCTGAGCATCAAATAAAATTGGCCCAGCTACAGAATTAGAGTAGATAAAGTGAAGCATCTGTACCAGAACTGTCTGAAGAGACCATTGAAGATTATTCTGTCATGAACGTGTTGATGTCTCTAAAGACCTCTGAACTAGCTGATATAAAAGACCTTTTTTAAAACATTTTAATGATAATAGAAAAGGCAATGAAACTAAACCTAAACTCTTTGTTAAAGATTACTTGAATATATGGGTTATATCTTGGCTGGCACTGTTCAGTTCAGTGAATAGCTAACATTAAAAGTAAATTAAGGCAGGTCTGGAGAAACACTTGGATCATATGCACATGGTAGCAGAAGAGAAGTAAAATGCAGGAAGAGTAATAACTGGTAGGTTTTTCATCACTGTGAGAAGAGTCCAAATCTCAAATATAGTATAAAGGATTCTCATTACGATCAGTACAAACAAAATTAGGAAATACAAGCAGAAAATCCCTCTCCTCCTTCCATGTTTTCCAGAAAAAGTGACTACAGACATTCTATGGAACAGCAGGAATATAGTTTTTCCTGGAGGCAAAATGCATACCTACCTTTCCAGTAATTTAAATTAATATAAGAGAAATGCAATGGAAGGTGGTAGTTTTATATTAATCTCTTGAATTTTGATAGCAAAACCCTGCCAACCTGTGCAGTGTGGTATTCCTCTTTTAATAGTATAAATTTTCCCACCCATATTTTGATTTATTATAAGCTCACAGAGATTTTATTACTATTTTACAGATAGGCACTATGGATACTGTAAGTATGATTTACAGTATGTCATGGTCTCATTGTATCCAGTGAGTTGCAAAAGGAATTCTGATTTGGGCAGCAGTTTCACCATCTTCTCTTTCTGTAACATCAAAGTCTTCTAACACATCAGACCTAAGTTAAGTGGGCAAAAGCTGCATTGGTCAAGAAATTATCTGGATGTTCCAGTACTAAATTGTCTCATGGCAATTAGTGTAGCTAGCAGCAAAAATACATGTATTATTTTCACTTAAAATAGAAGTTATAAATTCAATTACATTAAGGGGATCTGGTATTTTATAAACAAAATTATATAAACAGAAGGGGGAAAATCCCCTTATCTTTTAATTTATATCTAGATCTTTATAAGAGGGACAAAAGAGGGAAAAAACCATAAATTTCCAAGAAAAGCTTTTGCAATATATTTAGAAACTAGTCTGTAATGTTGCTTGCTCTGTCAATAACTTAGTCTGATGAGACAATGCAATCAGGATGCATACATCTCATACTTGCAGTACAAATTATTTTAAGTAAGAGGATACTTTGGGCCTGATTCCTAGCTGAGAGAAGTTAATTCAGTATATGAATTGATGTCAATTTACATCAATCCACGTCTTACTGCGTGGTCCTAAATAAATAATTAAAAGAAATCCTTTAGATGATTTGCATTTTGATGGAAGATAACTGAAAATAAGCTATGCAATTTTCATCAACTATGCAAACCAGAACAGTGTTTTCTTTATTTTCTTTAATTTTTCATTGAACTTTACATAAACATTTGCCAGTGAAATTTGAAAAGTAGAAAAAATGTGATTAAAATTCCAAGTAGACGTTTGAATTGACACTCGAAGATCTTCCAAATACTTGATTAATAATAAATGCAGCTTTATTCATTACTGTGGCAATTTGATGCTAGTTTTTTATGAATATATCAGCTTTTAAACTTCTACATTGTTTCCAGTCATCATATAACTAAGAATATTTGTACTTAGATATTTTTTCTCCTGTCATCTTAGCTGCATGTATAGCTTTGGCACACAGTGTTGACATCGTATACAAATCCTGCCCTAATCTTCCATGCTGAGAAAAAAAATCTAAATATTTGAATTAGGGAGAAGGAAGAACAGTAGGGTTTTCTGTTACTGAATGCTGAGCAGACAAACTACCCTGACTTCAAGTTGCCATGGCCATCTTCTGATTTATGTGGAACAGCTGAATTCCTGGATGCTTTCAGATTACCACATGCAGGTATGAATTTAGGTGCTTACATTAAAGCCTCTGACTTTTTTGTAGTTTTACTCTACTTACTCATTCCTCCAAAATGTGATGGCTTGAAACAGGTAGAGGGTAGATTTAGATTAGAGATAAAGGAAGAAACTGTTATCTGTGTGCATGATAAGACACTGGAACAGGTTGCCCATGAAGTGATGGATGCCTCAACCTTGGAAGTGTTGAAGCCCAAGCTGGATGCTGGGATGTGTCCCTGCCCATGGCAGGGGGGATGGCAACTAAAGTGGTTTTAAGGTCCCTTCCAACCCAAACCATTCTCTGTATGAGGTAGGAATTCATACTTCCCCTTTCCAAGCTGCAAGCTCAAGTGAAGATTAAGTGATAGGTAATTATACAAAGAATAAGTAAGCATGAAAAGCAATAACTGAATTGCAGCTTTTGTTGAACTAATTTAAACTGGACAATACAATTCCCCCATCAAATCAAGGCAGTGGATTAACTCCAGTTAGAGCACTAAGCAGCCACCAGTTACCAAAGTAATAAAACCAGTAATAGCATAAGGAGAGGATTCAGCTGACAGGCAACTCATATTCAGCCTCAGAAATATACAGAGATGGTCTCATTCTAAAGCAGAAACCAAGTGTAATCAATAGACAGCCTAACTTTTCTCAATAATCTCCAAATTGTTATCCTTCACCTCCTAAAGCAAATGTTGATTGCTGATTCCTCTATAAAATACTTGACTGATAGCATGTAAACAAAAAAATCACAATTACTAGTACAGAGCTGTCTTGCTAATATTTTTCATTTAATTCTGGCTAGATACAACAGTTCTGTTTGCTTAGATTCAGGGAACTATTGTGGGTGCCTTTTTTGAAAATTCATCCTAAATCCAGTTGTGCAGAAGAATGTATTTGTTCATATCTCTGAAAAAATTCAGCAAAATATGATTAGTATGATTTTTGTTTTTCTAGAGCAAATGGAACAGGAAGAACAAATTTTAAAAAAAATTACAAAAAAAGGTTGTTTGGAAGGTGTGAACCTTTTATATATATCACAACTGTAGTATGAACTTAGTAGTATATTCAGTCATGAGGTCCAGGGTTTACTTTTGGTGATACAACTTTGTGGCATTTGGTCCTCATGAATCTTAAACTTAGGCTTTGAATGTCTTCAGTCCTGTTTCTCTACAACATTATCCTCAGAAAGCAGAATGCATCCAGCTGTCTTAACTGAAGTTCACCATTCCTAATTCCTCCAGTTCTCTTCAGTGGAGGCTCTCTTCAGTGAGGCTCTCTTCAGTGAAAACGAATGGAACTATCAGCAATGCAAACTCAAAAAAAGACAAAAAAAAAAACCCAGGAGCTCCATAGAGAAGAAGCAACCTGGTGAAGCAGAAATTTATAGCTCCTAAGTATGAGGTATGAGATAAAATGCATCTTTAAGTGTTACTGGTAATCCAGCAAATTCTGGCTACTTTTCCACAAATATATCAATTTTATGGGACCTGCTAAAACCAGACATCTGCCTCTGGTATCTGGTTTCAGTTTGGACCCTGAGAACCTTCAAGAATACTCCTAGAGCAAGGAAGTCAAAAGAAAGTCAGCAATGTAAAAGAGTTTGCAGGATTTGCTTTGTCAGTGGCTCATAAAGAAGCAGTTAAAAGAAAACCATAAACGAGACTGATCCTTTTTAAAGAAAAAAGAAGCCAATGCAACAGCATGAGAGCACAGGAGCCTGGCCAGCAGCACAGCAGCAAAACCCAGCACCTCACAACTGTTTCTGATAGAGCACCAGCAGCTGCAGAAGTGGCACATACTTGCAGGAGAGGAGCTCCTGACTGTGGGCTTTTTGGAACACAACAGTGGCATCAATTCATCTTTGGACACAAATTAAATATTAGAGCCTGGATCCAAAGTTTTAGCATCATGAAGAAGCTGCTGCTGGGTGCACCCTTGTGATCACACTTAGTGTTGTTTAGACTCCAGCCCGTGATGTGAGAATAAAACTCTGCCCAGGGAAGTCCCTGCTGGGGGCAGGCACACTGAACAGGATTTACCTTCCTGAGCACTACACAGATGGCACTGTGGAAGAAGAGAAAGTCTTATCAACATGGTACATTACCTTTGCATCTGGGAAGCTCCAGGCAATCCAGTAAGGCAGTGAAGAGGATCAGGGGCTCCTGGCAGAAAAAAGGTGCAAGCTCCAAGGATGTCAAGAGCCAGTGAGAAAGGAGGTTATGGCTATTATGCCATGAGAAGTGTTTAAATATATGCAATTTATTGCTTAAATTTAATTGATATTTAATTAATTTCTACTTAGTTGGTTTTAAAATCCCTTGAGCAGAAATGCCAACAGACCTAAGAAGGGACATCATGAAATAACCATATGCTTGGAATGTGCAGGCAAGAAGAGTCAACTGAGCAATATAAAGGAAAGTGCATGGTGGAAAGAGATTAGTGACAAGCAAGATTTATAGATTGATTTGTGCAATCCCACTTTTAATCTAATGAAAGGCTGTATCTCAAAGGCTGTGCTCCACAAAGGATGGGAACTGAATAGTTGGAGGTTATTAGTTTAGTTCATAGAGCTCCACTTTCTGAAGGAAACTTCTTCAAGACTGAGGATCAGAAAACTAAAGGCACATTTTTTTTTCAAGTATCATACACTTGATATGCTGTGATTAGCAAACAGGCTCAGCACAAAGTCACAGGTTTCCAATGTTTAGAGCCAAAAGGAAATTTGAAATCAGACTGTTTTCAAGATACATCTTACACAGTGAGGAACTGAGTTTTTTAGTAAAACAGCCAGGGAATTATTGGTCAAGGCAGAAAAACCTCCTCTCCCAATGTGCCTGGACCAACAAAGGTACTTTCATTATATATCCTCTATTCCTTTATTTGTGTGTATTTAATTAACTTTCTGCCTTTTTTTCAGAGAGCATGTAGAAATGCTGGGATTTAGCTATTGGCTCAAGTGATTTCTGATTAGAAATAAGTCTGGTTGCAAGTGACTGCCCTGAGGCCCAGTCAGTCCTGGTGGGAACAAATTTCATGAGATAATGCACTTTAGTATCATTTTTTAATGCTCTGTGAATCTTTTGGGAGTAGTATTAAAGAGTTCTGCAGAGAAGCCTGTACTTAAAAGCAAAGCAAGAAGGTTACTTGCACTTATTCTTCCTTGTTGCTCCTTTCCATTGGAAGAGAGAAGGGAAAAGAGGCACACAATAAAAACTGCTGGAAGTTTCACAATACTAGTTCTTTTTTTCCAGTGTTGGTGAAAAAAATGTTATGCTAAATTTTCAGAGTATTTTTTTCCCATTTTTCAAAGCACAGAGTAGGGACCTAGATTATTAATAATTATGCTGCCATGAGATGTAAATCGAAACCTTTAGGCTCCTTTTGAATTGCAGCTGAAAGAAAAAAAAAATACAAAACCATACCCTAAAAAAACCCAATTCATGAATGCTTAATGAATGAGCAAATATTTGCATCATACAACTATTTTCTTTCTCCTCGTCAGTATTCAGGGCTGGTATTGCCATCTGGCAAAGGTTTCAGTTGACTAACACTGAAGCAATAAATTAATACAGTAAAAGATGCTACCAACACTTTTTAAACCAATTAAAATGCTTGCAGCAGGCTCTGTGCATGTTAAAATGTCATGTCAGGAGCCTGCTGCACAGAACCAAAGAACTGTAATGAGCCAAGTGTGGATGAACAAAGACTGCAGGATTCAAGGGCACTGCTTGGTGTGAGCCATGTGACATGCACAAATAATCTTGGGATTCAAAATGTGAAATAGTCTGACCCAGGTTAGCTTGGTCAGTGGTGTTGCTATAGAACAGAGTGTGTTTCATGCTTTTATTGTCATTAATTTGGATAAAATAAGAGAAGGAAGGATAAGTGTGTTTTACTTCACCCATAACCATCCAAAAGATCCATGGGCAAATGATCCCTAAAACCTTCCTGTTGGAAAGGGGTTTGCTACCTGGAGACAGTGAACAGGAATAGGGAACACTGGGGGACAACAAGGACCAACACCTCAATGAGTCTTTCTCCCCTGGGCTTGGCCTGGATGCCAACACACAAGATGTGCACAAGATGTTCCCTGGCCAGAGTCACCTCCTCACATGCAGGGTCCCTGAGTTTTTCCAAGAAACCAAGCAGAGCTTGCTGCTCCCTTTGGAAGGGAATGGTTTCCCCCAGTTCTTTGTGGAGGCTGTAAAGGTGAATGTTGTGCTTAGAAGTGTGAGACTTGCCTTGCAGAAACCCCTTGTGCTCTTACTCCTTTCATAAGGAAAAATGTCACCAGATTTGCAAGCTGAAAGAAAAGTTCATGGAGGAGAGATGTGGAGCCATGCCATAGCCTCTTGTGAAACAAACTAACAAATTGTATTGAACTTGGTGGATTTACTTATTTTTTTAAAGCAGTACAGCATACTTTAAAACAGCCCTGTCAGAAGGATACTAACAAAGATCTTTAGAAAATTTCCAAGGCAGGGAATATTGATGAGAATATTCAAGATGGGGAAAAAAGCCCTTTTCCTAGCCTGTCAGTTTTGTGTGGTAGTTTTGTGCGACATTGGAAAGAAAGAAAACTTTTCCCTGTTTTCCAAAAATGTATCAAAAATGTGAAACCAATTTTCAAGAACTTATTTTTACAAATGTCTATGAAGATATCAATAGTGTGGCTGTGTTACTAGAAAATACTGTGAATGTTTTCTGGAAGTATAGAGTCTGTGAAGCAAGAACATGCAAAGGTTGTTTCTGATTTTAAATTAATATTATGAAAAATAAGTAGAAACAGAGTAATAAGACACACTAATGGCAAGATTATGCTAGAGTATGTCATTCTTTTTCTGTTGAGAGTATCACTAAGGATCAGAGCTGAATTACATGTGAATAAATTACCAGGATAGATTTGTATCTTTTTAGAGATACAGATGCTAATAGATGATTGCTACTGAAATATTTCAGATTTCAAAGTGATATAGTAGTTGTAAGTATTTTGGAAAGCACAAATCATCCTTTTAATGCTATCTGATCCCATCACTGCAGGAGAGAAAGGAGAAAAAAATTTATGTGGGTTTTTTCCTGATGTATTGCTACTGCCTTGTACTCTTGAACAAGTCAGACATCCCAAGCTTTCCTTTATGATAGAGAAAAATGTTTTGCAGCTTAATGACTTATTAAAATAACTCATAAAGCTTTATCTATATTTTGCTAAATTAACTTAATTTGCATTATATTAAGAGAAACAGAAAAGAAATTGTAAACAGCTCCAAATCCATTTACTGAATGAAAATGCCATTTCCATTAACAGTGTAAGATCTGACATAACTTCTGTCATCATGAATTTGAAATGCTCATATTCAGAGTACTGGAATTTCACAGGGAGTCACCATGCAGATTTCCTAAGTGCCCCGGGGTTATACAATGCTATATAACATATTTATATTATATGTGGACTGGTTTTTTCCGATGAAATTTAAGTCTTCAAGAAATGCTTATGAATTGTTGAAACCCAGATATTTTTTATGAAGACTTAAACAAGGTTGGGGTGTGTTCTTTTATATGTGAAGCAAGATACTTGAGAATTAATTTACAACTCCCTGTGATATGACCTTTCCCCTTATTTCTCTTTAAAATAACATTTAGACTACTGTATATCGGAGAAAGAAAAGCAAAAGGTTACTCGGGAGCTGAGGTGGTTTTTTCAGAATTCTCATTTTCATAATCACTAAAGAACATCAGGTTGTACCTTAGCAATCTGCATCAACAATGCAAAGGTAAGTTCCAATGAAGGAGATTTTAAGATTTTTTAACAAAATGTTTGTTCAGCTGTGATACCTCCACACAACTCTTCTGGCAGTTCTGCAGTTCCCTTGATAGAGGAAGAAAAATTATTTTTAAAATGCTTTCTTATATAAACCCAAAGAAACAAATTCTGAAGCATCTATATCAGATTTTAATCTATTATGTGATATGGGAGGAGGTGATTACTACAGGTAGAAACACAGCCCTGTTTTTCAATAACTTCCAGGAGGAACAGGGTCCCTGGTGTTTTCACTGGCTAATCACAACAAGCAATGGTAAAATGTCAAAGATAAAATAATTTGCTTCTTAACACTTTTTACATTTGCCACTATTCCTAACTTAGTTCCAGAGCTACCTTGAAAAGCAGAGCAAATAATGGGTTATTTAGGAGTAGTCAAATGTTTTAAGAAACCTATAATCAGCTGAGAGGTAATACACCATTGAAAATATACAAAGCAGGTATTTTACCAAATAGGCTCTTTTTATACCCAAGCAAAACTTGATAATGAACACTGCTGGAATGTTAAGTCCTGGTTTGCATTTACTCAGAGAAAAGGGGGATGAGTGTACAGCAGCCTGGAAAAGATGGACCTGACCCAGCACCTCCTCCAACCCCTTCAAGAAGCACTGTCAGTGGGAAAACCAGGTAGAAACATCCCTTTTCTTAGGCTGCTTTAGGTATTGCTTGACATCCCTCATTCCTTAACCTTTTGGGCAGCTTCTGCACATCCCTCAATGCCAGATGGCTGAAGGGGGGATGACTCCTCTGCCCCCTTCCCTCTCCTCTCCAGCACAGAGCCCTCTGCACTGTGACCACCTGGGCTCCTTGCACAATATAAATTCCAGAAAACAAACCTTCTGCTCTATTTAGCCTTAGGAAGTACCTCAAATTTGCTGAGATTTGTTTATTTATTTTCTAAATAGCCTCAGATTTAGCTGTTTGAATCTTCACCTGGCCTGTGTAGTGTCATCATGTATAAAGGTGACAGCATGACCGACATCACAACCTGGGCATCTTGGTGTTTTCAGTTTCTGCACCAGTGTTTTTTTATTGGAAAGGGCAAAAGATACAACAAAATATGACCAGTCTTGAAATTCAGACTCATCACATCTTGGGCATTGAATTAAAATGAACAATTTGAAAGTGTGTCCAGTGTTCCTGCAGAGCATATTATACCTGCAGCTGAACCACTTAGCTCATGTGTTTTAAGCTCATCTATTATTTGAATAATGTGGTGTTGCTATTGATGTTTCAAATACAGATAATTCTTGTGTACCTTGCCAGTTGATATATCTTAAGCTGAATGGAATGAGTTTTTGGTGCATTGACTCGTGTTCAAAATAACACTCAGGATGTTGAACCCTTCTTTTATTCTACCTCGCACGATTAAAGATGCAGGAGACAACTGAAAATAGTTGTATTTCTTCCTTAGAATAAAATAATTAGACTTTTCAAAAATGACTGCTTTCTTGTACAAGTTTAACTGTCATTGAGTTTCAGCACAGAGGCAAATGGGTCAGAAAATCATCACAGAATGGACACTGGTGCCCATAATTGTTGGGTTTTTTTTTTTTCCCTTTTCATATACATTTGGCATAAGTGCTTACAGAGCAAATTGAGTTGTTTATTCTTCTTTGTGATATAGGAGCAATTCCAAGGTCTTGCCTGGACATCCATTATAAGCAAACAATACAAAACATCCATGTAAATTAGTGTTTTGGATAGTTTTCTTAGGTATCACACAAAATGCCATCTTCAGAGATCATACAATTATCTTTCAAACCAGTATTAGTAATTTTAGAATAAAGTCATGCTAAAGACAAACAGCAAATAATCCCAAGTGACCTGGAGTAATGAATTCCCATCTAGATGACAAATACTGATAGAGAAACTTACTAAAACCTTCATTATCTTGGCAACTCGAGGATTGCCTTACTATGTATCCAAAGGGACAGTACTTCCAGCTCAAAAAAATCATAGAATCTTAGAATGGTTTGGGTTGGGAGGGACCTTAAAAAAACCATATTGTTGCAACCCCTCTGCATGGGCAGGGACACCTCCCACCAGCCCAGGTTTCTCAAAGCTCCATCCAGCCTTGAACACTTCAGGGAGGGGGCAGCCACAATTTCCCTGGGCAAAATAAAATTTACTCCAGTCATACAATTGTAGCTCAGATAGAACTAACTGGAAATTTTTATTAGAGTTTGTGTGACATCTGATCTAATGTTGTTTGATCTCTCAGGATGTTTTTATGGCAAACAGTGGACACAAAATAGACCCCTTCTGTATTACATTTGGATCAACAAACAGTGTCACAGGTTGTATCATGTTTTACACCCTGGCTGCCTCTCTGCTGACTGATAGAGGAGATGGAGCTGGAATCCTTGCCACAGCTGAGTTCAAAAGACAAAATCTTCATTTCACTGATGGTCCAGCAATTCCACTTCCCTGACAACACAGCACAAGCTGGTGGGTAATCACAATAAATAAGAGCTATGGCAAAAGGCAAAGCATCATTACAGTAGAATAGCATTTGGGAGTCCAAGTTCTACAAGACCCTATTGCACTACAGAGATTTTCAGGAACTGTATAGAATGCTTTTATTTCATGTTTTTGCACAATGCAGTTAAGGAATGGACTGTCTGCTGCAGGAGAGGAAAAGAGAGGAGTGAAAATGTAGAAACGTGTGAGACGTTTCAAGGCATTTCAAATCTACTGATTTTGAAATAGATATCAGTTGAGTTCTATTCTGGAAAACTAAGACTAACATTTTGAATATTTTCTCATTTGAAAGTTTTGAAATTGATGGTTTTGATCAAAAATGTAGAGTTCATTTCTAGTGCTGAGTTATTTTTCGGTCCCATCAAGTTATTTAGGAGAAATTCACTGTGAGTTGTTTGACAGGAAGACTTCTAGTAGTCCATTTTCAGAGCACAAATTACCTATCCCCTTGTGTTTGTGAGATTTCAGGGCTTCTACACTCTCCTCATAAAGAAGTTACTGAAACAAAAATTACTTTTTTCCAGTTAGATGCATTCAAAACCTTGCTATCAGTTTTTATTAAAAATGCGAAATGAATTTTCAGCAGAGCTTTGACACTTGCATTGTTAATGTGCCTTCAGGCATGTAATTAGTATAAGAGTTTAATCTTTTATATTCCATACTTTGATCAGAGTAAATAAGCTAAGAGAGGCTAGAAAAAATTGACCAGCATCTTTTATCAAAGAAAGTTGTAAGCACCACTTTAAGATACTTTCATAAAGTTGAATTCACATCATTATTTTGCATATGGTAGAAAGCATGTCCACGTATTTTTGGTAATTTAGTGCAGCCCATAGAGTGCTGGGTTCTTTTTTAATCCCCTCTTCCTACATTTGTTTAGAAACTTATGTGAACAAACCCACTTAAATATAAACAGGTCTTATTGAAGACCTGCTTGTGTCACTTCTAAATTATGAAACTAGAAACAAACTCATGACTCCAATCTATCTTATTCACCAAAAACCTGAGAGTTATCTTGTCCCTTTCCAGGAGCAAACAACAGTAAAGTATTAAGAAGCAGTGATTTAGCATCAAGAAAAGACCTTTTGAAATTCCATTGTCTCTGTTTCTATAGGACAGATCAGTGCTTCTGGGTTTTGTGACATTATTGAGAGTTCAAGACTGGGGGCAAAAGAAACTTTGACAGTCATTGCTTAGTGATTATATATTTCAAACTCTTTGGCAAAATAAGGTTAACAGCTTTTCCTGTCAAATATCAAAGTCATTTCAACTAACTGTTCCTGAAGAGGAGGTGTACATATAAATCAAAGAACTAAATGAAATAGTGGATTTAATGTGATTTTAATTTACCTTTCTCTAGACAATTTCTGAATATTTTTCCCCTTTGCTCTTATTTAATTAGCTAAATTTGTTTGGTCATGAACAAGATATGTGTGACAATGCAAAAATGAATCACTTTCCAATTTCTATTCTAAATTATTCTGCCATGTGTAACTTTTCTTGATTTATTCACCAAAACAGAATTCATTTAGGAGCTAATATATTTTGATCTGGATTATCAAAAGAAATGTGCTGTTACCAGGAGTAACCTTTCTAAGCACAATGTGGCCAATTACTCTCAAAAGGACATTTAATTTGGGGATTGTTATAAAAACATGTTATATTAATCGTTTTATTTTGCTTGTAATTATTATAATAGTCAGATAATCATAGGTTAACACATGTCTTGGAAACAAGAGCTGAGAAATCTAGTCACTAAAAAGGAATTAGTAACTTTACAACTACCTGAAAGGAGGTTGTAGGGAGGTGGGTGCTGCCTCTTCTCTCAAGTGATTAATGAGAGGATTGGAGGAAATGCCCTCAAGTTGCACCAGGGAAGGTTTAACCTGGATGTTAGGAAGAATTTCTTTACTGGAAGAGATTGCCAGGGAAGGTGGTGGAGTCACTGTCCCTGGAAGTGTTTAAAGTTGTGTAGATGAGGCACTTCAGGACATGCTCTATGGGATGTGGTGATACAGATTTTGGTAAATACAGTATTTCTATTATTTGGGGGGGTGGATGTTGATGGTTGGACACTATCTTAGAGGTGTTTTCCAACCGTGACAATTCTGGGATTCTCTGAAAAGGTTAAAATAAACAAAGGACATTTTAAATAACAGGTTTTCATTCTTTGTTTTTTCTAAATGACAAACTCAAGAATACATTTTTGTTAAAAATGCAATACTTTAAACTCTACTTAGTACCCTTTATATTTACTCAGTGCACTGGAAGAGATAGGAGTCAGAAAAAAAAGAAACTGGTATGCTTGAAGACTGCACCATAATTTATATTTATCAAGAGCTCATTTGAAATAGCTTTTCTTGAAAAGCCTCTGAGATAATACTTTATATTTTCAAATTTTAGATTCCATTTGCACACAAGGTTCTGAGTCAATCAATTGGAAAATGTATTGGAAATGAAAAAAATTACCTATGGTTACTTAGACTGTATAAGTTGTATTTTGCAAGAACTTTCTAACCTAACAAGAATAATTATTTCAGATAATGGATGAAGCCTGTAATTAGCTTATTGGAAAGCTTTAAAGCTGAACAGATATTAAATAATGTCAGAATGCACATACATGCATTTGTGCTAAGAAAACAAATCTGATTTTTTTCCCCAACTTTGTTACAGTGAGCAAAATCATCGTCACACACAGGATGAATCAGAATTATCAGAAAACCCAGCAAAGGAATTTCAGCTGCAGAGTAGCAGTGCCAGCTCCATCCTGCCACAAGCTTCATTTAACCTGAGCAGTGGCAGGAAGACAGAGTGAGTGTCTCAGTGAGCAACTTTGCTGATCATTTTCTTCCTCTTCTCCCTTCCAGGGGAGCAGAGTGGTGCCACAGGTGACCAGTGGTGCTCAACATCAGAGCTGAAACTACAACTTACCTACCAGAAGCAGAGGGAAGATGGATCATCTCTGGCCTCAGCTGGGAAGTGGCAGCTCTGGGCTGTGATTTTGCAGTTGATTTAGAGACCAGGTAGGTGGTGATGCTTCCTGGTGAGGGAAGGCAGCAGCTGTAGGGCTTCCCTTTCTCCAACAAAGAGGAATGGCGTTGGAATGGGCTGCCCAGGGAGGGGGTGGATCCTCCATCCCTGGAGGTTTTTAGGAAAAGATTGATGTGGCACTCAGTGCCATGGGGTGGGAACCACAGGGGGAGTGGATCAAGGTCCCAGATGGTTGGAAGTTGGGGAATGTCACGCCAATCCACAAAAAGGGCGGGAAGGAGGACCCGGGAAACTCCCGGCCTGTCAGCCTGACCTCAGTGCCTGGCAGGGTTATGGAGCAGCTCATCCTGGGGGCAATCACACAGCACCTGCAGGAGGGACAGGGGATCAGACCCAGCCAGCACGGGGTTAGGAAGGGCAGGTCCTGTCTGACCAACCTGAGCTCCTTTTATCATGAGGTGACTGCCTGGTGGATGAAGGGAAGGCTGTGGATGAGGTCTACCTGGACTTCAGCAAGGCCTTTGACACCGTGTCCCACAGCATTCTCCTGAAAAAGCTGTCAGCCCACAGCTTGGACAGGGGCATCTGCGCTGGGTTAGGAACTGGCTGGAGGGCCGGGCCCAGAGAGTGGTGCTGAACGGGGCTGCATCAAAATGGCGGCCGTGGTGTCCCCCAGGGATCAGTGTTGGGCCCAGTTCTGTTCAATATCTTTATTGATGATTTAGATGAGGGGATTGAGTCCATCATCAGCAGATTCGCAGATGACACTAAGCTGGGGGAGAGTGTGGATCAGCTGGAAGAGGCTGGAAGGGCTCTGCAGAGGGACCTGGACAGACTGGAGAGTTGGGCTGATTCCAACGGGATGAGGTTCAACAAGGCCAAGTGCTGGGTCCTGCACTTTGGCCACAACAACCCCATGGGGAGCTCCAGGCTGGGCACAGAGTGGCAGAAAGGGACCTGGGAGTCTGGATTGCCAGGAAGCTGAACAGGAGCCAGCAGTGTGCCCAGGTGGCCAAGAAGGCCAATGGCATCCTGGGCTGGCTCAGGAACAGCGTGGCCAGCAGGTCCAGGGAAGGGATTCTGCCCCTGTGCTCGGCTCTGGTGAGGCCACAGCTTGAGTCCTGTGTCCAGTTCTGGGCCCCTCAGCTCAGGAAGGAGATTGAGGTGCTGGAGCAGGTCCAAAGGAGACAACTGGGCTGGTGAAGGGATCCAGCACAAGTCCTGTGAGGAAGGGCTGAGGGAGCTGGGGGTGTTGAGGCTGGAGAAGAGGAGGCTCAGGGGAGACCTCATCACTCTCTCCAACTCCCTGAAAGGAGGTTGGAGCCGGGGGGCGTTGGGCTCTTTTCCCAGGCAACTCTCAGCAAGACAAGAGGGCACAAGAGGTCTCAAGTTGTGCCAGGGGAGGTTTAGGTTGGACATTAGAAAGAATTTCTTTACAGAGAGGGTGATCAGACATTGGAATGGGCTGCCCAGGGAAGTAGTGGATTCTCCATCCCTGGAGATATTTAGAAAGAGTCTGGATGTGGCACTCAGTGCCATGGGCTGGGAACTGCAGCGAGAGTGGATCAAGGGTTGGACTTGGTGATCTCAGAGGTCCTTTCCAACCCTAATGATTCTGTGATTGCCGTCTCAGGTAGGACAGGAATAGCATCCATGCAATTGACTCTGGTCTTCCATGCCAACTGGTTCACTTGGAGGGACTTAAAGGTAGACTTAGACTTTCTACAGTGGTGGAGGAAAGTCAGACTTCCAAATTACCAATTATTTTTCATTTTAAAAGTGCTGTTCCTTGTACCTGTCACAGATGTACCCATGAGCATTCACAAAGGCACATTTAGCTGGTGAAGGGCACAAACGTCACAATGGGAATCTGAGGGAACTGGGGATGTGTAGTCTGGAGAAAAGGAGGCAGAGGGGAGGTCTTATATTTCTCTACAACTCTCTGAAATGAGGTTCTAGTGAGGTGTTGGTCTCTTGCCCTAGCTAACAAGTGATAGGACAAAAGGGAATGGCCTCAAGATGCACCAGGGGAGGTTTAGGTTGCATATGAGGAAAAATATCTTCACCAAAAGGGTTGTCAAGCACTGGAAGAGGCTTCCCAGAGAATTGGTAGAGTCACCATCCCTGGAACTATTAAAAAAACATGTAGGTATGCTAAGGGACATGGTTTATTAGTGGACATGCCAGAGTGCTAGGACAATGCTTGGATTTGATGATCTTCAAGACCTTTTCCAGCCAAAGCAATTGTGTGATATTTATAGTGTGTTTCCAGTCTGAGACCAGCAGACATGATGTATGCACTCAGTCTGAAAATTGTTGTAAATATAAGATGTGACAAATTACATCAGTACCTTACTCACACGCTTGTACTGCTGTAACACTGACTACTTTGAAAAAAATGCAACTGAAAGTACTTTTCTTTTGGCTTGCTTCATATTCTGCTGCAGTTGCCTCATGGTTTTGACTTGCTGTTTCTGTTTTCTATGTAGTATTGGTATAAAAGGTTAAAGTCTTTGTGTAAGAAGCAAAATGCCTTAAGGCTGGCTGGGAGGGTCTGAAAAAAAGGCTGAATATGGCTTTGGTAGAGCTTAGGAGAGTGGCAAATTTTTTGTCTGTGTTTGGTGGAACAGAGATGCCAAGGATATGGATACCAAAATATTAAGGAATAGCCAAGAGCATAACTGAGGTAGAGATGTGAGGACTTGCTTAAAATTCCTCTAAGGGAGGAAACAGTGCTTAAAACTCCACATGGTTTATTTCTCTGCTTTTGTGTCAATAATGGAATCCTCCTAGGATAGGAAATAGAACCGAACAGCTGTTTATGTAAATTGCTCAATACAGCTTGAAAAAAATCAACATTTTTAGGAAACTATAATATGGACTTATTAGACAGCTGTTGGAGGAAACATGAAACTGGCAACATTTTCTAACTTCAACTTGCTTGGAGGCTGGAGGATTATTCCTGATAATTTTTTTCTTTTTGTTTTTTTTTTTTTCCATCTCTCAAAACATACTGCTTGAATTGGTGATACCCAGGACTTTACAATGTGACTTCATTTGTTTAGGTGAAAATTAACAAATCCTACATGCTGAAGCAAGGTGAGCCCAAATTTAACCCAAGTCAGGTGGTTGTTGTTTGTGAACTGTAGCACAAGTACCAGAGATTGTGCAGTGATATAAAATCCAAACAAACAAAACCTCACAGTACTTCTATGCTTCCCCAAAACAAACCAACAGTAATTAATGTTGGATAAAACACCTTTGGCTGGAAGCTGCTGAATATTACTCACAGAATACATTATCCTCCCAAAGTAGCTGTTATTCATTAAATAAATTATTCAGGAATAGTCTTTGCAGTATTTGACCATCTCTCTATCTGGTTGAATGCCAGCTCATTGAACAAATTGTTCAAAAGATAACAGCTTGATTCATGTATAATGTATTTGAAAAGCTTCTTTTCTAGTTCTTACCAGCTCTGCTTAGACTAAGTAATATCCTGTGCATTTATTAATAATTTGCAATTTGGTTGGCAAAAATGAGTAAAGGCAGCAATAAAGGACAGGATCTGACTTCTCCTGAGGTCATTGGGAGTTTTGCCATTGACTTTACTTGGGGCCAGGGTTTCACCCACAATGTTTAAAGGATGTTATGCACATTGTTAGTGTAGTGAAGTTTGCCTAAACTTGAAAGAAGTGAATATATTCTAATATCCTATAGTGATGACAATATGCCATAATATTTTGGTAAAAACTTTGTATGGATGATTGATGTGGGAACAGAATCATTATCCTGCATGAACAGAACTGTGTATTTTAGTGTTACCTATCTTAAGAGTCCTTCTTTGAGCTTATATCAGTCTGAAAGTATAGAAATTGCAGTGTGGACACAATGGAGATTTTTGACATTTTTTTAGTGATAAAAGATAAAAAAAAACCCCTGCAAATTTATATTGTCTCTCTGCTTTATAAGAAGCTGGAGTCAGAGGTGATACACAGTAAGCAAGTTTCCAGAAGCCTGTTTGCTGAGCATTCCCTGCATGCTGGAGACAAAGTGACAATGATAAAAGACCCCTGCTGTTGATTACATTAGACAAGACAGGACAAAATAGCATAAGATGTATTAATGTTGAAGTTAAATTTAAAACCAGGTATAAAAGAACTTCAAGCAGTGCACATAAAGCAGAAGAGAGAGAAAACCAAAGCACCGTGCATTTATCCAAGGCTAGGGGTTCATCTACCCAGCTTGAGATGATGTTTGCTACAACAGCTCTGTAATTTGACTTGGAAATCCAGGGATTGCCTTACCTGCTACCCATGGGCTGCCCTGCTGCTTACAGGCACTGCAGTGTACATAGAATTCATGTTCAGTCATTTTTCCTTGTAACATTTCAGCCTTTTTCCTCCAGCATTATTTTCCAAGTACAGTAATTTTCTATGTGTGGACTTCAATTTCTGCTTATTGTTATGTTTAGGTGACATCAGCTTATTAAAGCTAATATTGGCCTATTATTACAATTACATAGCATTCTGGTAATTGAGGGGTTTTAAATTAATTTCCTAAATACATTACAAACTATTTTTATACCCTTAATCTTCTGAAACTTGCTTGCAAAACCCCAACTTAAAATGCTTGGATGGCAAGTATAAGAGGTCTTTTGAAAAAAAGAATGTTTTGTTATTGGTTTCTGTGCTACTGTGATTTTATACAGCATGACAGTTTTATGCAGTATAACAGCTGAAAGGAGATTTAAATGCTGAAACATTTTTGTACAAGAAAGTCTTAGCAACTCCTGATTTACAGCTTCATTTGAAGTGACTGGTTCCTATTTTGCTTATTACAGAAGATGACAATAGGAAGAAGATTCTCTGGGAGGGATTGGAACCCTTCTCTTCATCTTACTCTGATATCCCTGTAGCATAACAGCTGCATTCTGAGTTTTTATTTGGTTGTTCGTAGGGCTGGCTGATGATCATGGGGTGTTAGTGAGACATTCTCTAATTAACTGAGTCTCATGGCTGCCTAATGATTTTATGGCACCAGGAAGATCACCCTATCCTTCTACAATGTAATCAACCTATTCAGGTACCTGAAATATTCACACCTGTTTGGGTTTTTTTTATTTATTTAACTTGCAATGAACTCTGTGTTGACTTCATTTAGCAGGATTTCCCAATGATTGCAAACACTTCCCCACCTGAACTAAGGAGATGATTGATGATAGCTAATGAGATTGGAATTATTTTTTTTGCAGAGTAGAACAGTGTATTCCCAGAAGAATAATGTAACAGAATAAGGTGCTTACTCTAGAAGTGCTAAGAGGCTGTGATTATTGAGACATTGCAGTACAGATGGTGGGTGAAACCCAGTGCACCTGCATCAACAGCATGCAGGTGTAATATTTTTCCCCTTCTCTACCTCTTCCCATTTTGCTGGTGTGTTCTACAATTTAGAGAATTCAACCAGCAACAACAAAAAAAGCAACACTGAATGTGTAAAAGCACTTGAACAGGATTAACAGCTAACAACCTTCATCTTTTCTCTTTAGTTCTTTTGCTTTGAAATAAAGGCTGGAAATACCACCATTTTTCAAAATCATTTCTTTATCAGGGGTGGGGGAATGTGGTGGTGTGTGTGTAGTATTTAGAGCTGTATTTTAAATAGTAATTGAAAAATGTGAACCCAGCTGAACTCATATATATATATGAAGTTACTATGAGTGAAATACTGAGATGATGGATATTGGAAACCAGCTTTTTGTACCCAATCTCCTAGCTCCAGATCTTGGCATTCTGCTTTTCTTCTCATTCTTCTACAGGCTCCACTATTTCATGCAGATGGTGAAGCAGAGATTTGGTTATCAGTCAACACATAAGATGAAAGGTTTTTTTGAGAATGTAAAGGCTTAGAAGTTTCACTTTGATACTAGTGCCTGTCCTGTATCATTACGGTTAATTTGGAAGCTTTCATTAGAAAGAACATCAACCAGATGATTTTTACAGTCTGGAGTGATTGCCATCCTCAAAAGTGAGTATCTCATGCTTTATTCTTACCAACACTGAAAAGTTTTATACCCCTGTTTTTCCATTGCTTAGAACTTCAATTATATTTAAAATAATGATAATAGTTCTGCAGCAGAATAGCTGGGACACTATTTGTGATGACCATGCTCTCTTTTCAGGACCCCCTTGTTCTTTTTCTATTTTTCTCTGGTTTTGTTAGAATAGTGGCAGCAAATTTGGCTCCTTAAAAATCAGAGATGTTTCAGAAATAAAATATTTAAAATTGGGTTCTACTTTCTAGCATTTGCTAAAGCTTATGGAAACTTCTTTAAGCAGAGTCACAGTTTGAAAAATTCTGTAATGATACTAAGTTATCAAATTATGATTTCCAATTTTAATGAATTTATCAAAAGACCTTCATATGGGGGTTGTTGAAGTTCAGACTCCTTGTCCCATAGCAATGTGAAATGATAGAGCTGGCTTTTTTTTTCCTTTTAGTCTTAGGCAAATTTTTTTGTATATGGCCTATCATCAAAGTCTTTTTGTCCTTGTACTCCTTAAGCAAAAAGAATTTCTTCATTTACTAACAGTTAGAAATGTTATTTCCCTCAAGTGACTTGTGTAAATCACTTTATAGTGAAGAAGGAGACTATAATCTTTAAGGAGGGGATTTTTGCTTGTTGTTTTATTTTCTTCATCATATAAGGGAAAATCTGATGTCCCTTATGGTTTTTTGTGGTTTTTTGTTTTTTTTTAATTAAAGTCATAAAACCTTCAACCTTTAAGCATATTGTGGAAAGAAATATTGTACTTTGAGAAAAGCATTCAAGCCTTTACCTGCATGGAAGATATTGTTAAAGAAGCTGAGAAATACATATGATAATGGAAGATGTCATAAACACAACAATTTTTTATTTTTTTACATTTCAGGGTTTTTTTAGGAATATTTTTTTAAGTAGGAAAAGGAAAAAAAGGAGATAAAATACAATCTGAGTTCAAACAAGAACTTTGGCACAACTTGCTTCTTTTTTTAGGAGGGATGGAACCTTTCCATTATGTTAGTCTGTGCATAACTGAATAATTACTGAAGTTCTCTAAAAGATGTTTCTGCTTCCACCTAAGAAAAAACATTCAGAAGCATATCCAGGATATTAATTTTATCCTTCAGAAATTCAAGATATGAGAAATGATCTCATTGGCATCAACAGGAAAAAAAAAAAAAAAGAAGCATTAAGGGGAGAATCAAGTTTAAGGGACACAGGTAAGTGTCAAACAAAAAAAATACATGAACAAGAGCATACTAACTTTTTATCATAGCTCATACAGTAATTAAAAAAAAAAAAAAAAAAGGACATTTAAGCATTATTAACTGCTGGTGTGATGATTGGCACCAAACATCAAACTTTGTGCATTAAGCAATTAATATGGCCACGATGAAATGACTTGAGATTTAAGGTCATTTGTGTCCCAAACAGAATTCCAAAATAAAAGCATACTGGCAAAGAATTCTGGAACAATTAATTTTAAGATTATTCATGTCTGGGTCAGCTTCAACACAAAACAGTCGTTCTCACTATTAACTTGGAAATTATTTGAGTGTAAAGTCGAGGTGCTTAAGGCAATAATGAGTCAGTAGCAGTAGGTCAGGAATGTAAAGTGATCCTAGATGGCTGTAATGGCTGTTAAATGAATCCAGTGTTCTCTGCAAATTCTGCCTATTTGTGCAGCTTCCAGAAATCCCTGTTCCAATGGACGTGGTGTCTGAGGAGTGTGATAAGGTCAGGCTGCAAAATCACTCCAAATTCTACTGCAAGCTGATCTGCTTGGGAGAAGGAGATACCACAGTGCATAAAGAGTGGAGCTGATAACATCCCCTCTGAAAATGAGGCTGCCTAGATTAACTTCTTAATAGAGATGGAGGCAAAAAAACCCACCAGATTTCCCTCAGAGTTCTATGAAGGAAGCTCAAGATGATATTAAAGCCTTCTGTTGCTTCTCATTATAAAAGTATGAAATTTAAAATCATCTTTAACACTGTGCCCTATTCTGCCTTCCTATTATTCTCATTCCACCTTTTTTGAATCTGTGAAAGCAAAGCAGGTATTGGGTTGAAAGATTTTACATCATTGCTTTTTTTATTGCAATAGTTTTTATTGAAGAAGAAGAAAAAGACTTCTTAAGCTTCTAATTCCTGTCCTGCTGCCTTAAGGAGGTAGATTGGTATCATCCTCAGCAGCTGTTCCAAACTGAAATCCAAACAAAAATCTAGAGATCCACCACACTACTTAAGCTGATAGTTGATTTTAGGTGCTTTTAATGACCTCTAAGTGAATTAAATGCTCCAAGGAGAAATGTTGAGTCATAATATTTGTAATTTAAATCCAGATAGATGCCTATTTTATGAAAGCTGTTTTAACTTTGTTGGAATTTACTCATTTAGTTTGAGATGTTTGCCTCATTATCTGTTATATTCTGCTGACAATCTCTTATGTTTCCTTTGTCAGGTGAGAAGATCTGAGGCAACCACATGAAAAGAAGAGCATGTAAGTAGACAAACTATTAATATTTCCTGTATTAGTGGATGCTCTATGTGCACTCTAATGATTAAAAGACAAGTGACAAATTAAAGTAGAATACATAGGGCCCCTACAAATTGCATTCTGATGGCTTGGCACATCATCAGAAGATAAAAATGAATTACCTCAGTGTAAATAAAGTAAATATTCAGTAAGTAAACAGTTTTCTTAGCTATGGGTAATGCTCCCAGGTGGATTTTCTCTGTAGTTTGCTCAGTTTTGCCACCATGCAGAGGAAGTGTTTTCCCTGAACCACAATTATGATCTTGTCTGTGGGATTCTGTGTAATAACATCAACAAATCATAGAGGAAACTGTCACTTTCTTTTTCATTTTTAACAAGTACTCAGTCTTTTTAAACAGTCCACTGTTCGAATCTGAATTTGTTCCCTATGCTTTTGCTAAGGAATGTCTCACTAGAAGTTCACAAAGAGTCATTATTTCTTTGTAAAATATGTAATGAGGCATTTCCTAGAAAAATTTTGCTTTCACTTCAGGTAGAACTAGAACTGTTTCCTCTTGAAATGTTGCCATACGAAATGAAATTTTCATAGGTCAAGAAGTTCAGCTTGTACATAATTCTTTGTGAGATTACAGTTCAGAGGTACTGCTGGAGAAATTACTGGGCTGCTGTAGACCAATTTTAATATGATGTTTTGACTAAGGGAAAGAAAGGGACTTTCTTTGAACAGGCATAGAAAAAAAGTGAGAAGATATAGCAGCCTATTTCCTTTACAGCCATAATGAGTCCATCATTTATGTGCCCTGAAGAGATGAGATGAACAAAAGGATGAGAAGTGAACTGCAGAGGTTCCCACAGCAGGTCAGTGCCAGAGCTGCAACAGGAATTTACAATGTCCAGTAGCCCACATAGCTTTGAAAAACCTTGTGTGCAATGCATAAATGGACAAAGGATTATGAAAAAGCATTAATCCATAGTTATTTTTAAGGTGTCACTGTTTTTATATATATATATATATATATATAATGTAAACCATCCTCTGTATCTGGAACAGATAGGATTTAATTTTTCACTTCAGGCTTCAGCATACTAGAAAAAGAGGCTGCATGATGAATAGAACTTGTCATAACTCATTAAGGAAGTTATGGACTTCCCCCCACTGAGAACAGCAGCGTGTCTAGATTTAAGAAGAGAAAAAAAAATAAATAGCATTTTCATTCTTAAAGGAATTACCACTTGAATAGCTACTGATGAAGCTGTATCCATAGATAACTTAGATTTCAGTAGCAAAAATCACTACAAATCAGTGTCTCTGTAGTTCTGCTTTATCTGATACTTAGGAGTCTTAGGAGGTTTCTGCAGGCCAGTGATTATCTCAGGTCTGTACAGGTTCCATAACTCAATGTTTCTTAACATACCTTTTGTGAGGGCATTCTCAGAATTAAATGTCCTCTGAGAATAATTAAGGAATCTGTTTGTACACAAAACTCACCACTTTTCTTAAATATGACTGAAAGTAAAAGTGATGCCTTCTTTCTCATTCCTTGAAAAATAAAAATTAAAAATCCCTTGATAGCTCAGTTGTCTCGGCACATATTTAGATAATGGAAATGTAGGTACATTGAATTTAGTAGCTACTCATGCTCTTGTATGATTCTGTGTCTGAGACAGCATAAAACTGCACCTTGCATTAATCTGGAGATTGCATGAAACACACAATATTCTCCAAAAGCAGGTATTTCTTATCCATGGGATCCAGTAGGGATTACTTTCTGAACTGGATAGAAGTTCCTGAGTTCAGGCCTAGGTTCATGAAGTAGCTTGAGCTGGTTTCATTCTTGTCCCCATGTTTTGGAAGGTCTGTTGTTATCCCACACACATTTATAGCTTGGGTTCAGGGAAAGAATTTGCAGGATTTCTTTCTGTGGTAAACAAGAAGTGCCCAGGAGCAGGACTCTTGCAGCATCAGGAGATGAACTCCTAGTTCCTCTTGTTACTGAAAAATAAACCTTCTAGACAGCTTCTTCAGCCAAGTCCTGGTCTCTTCTGTGGCCAAGCACCACAGGCTGTGCTGTCTGCTGTATCTGAACAGGGAACATGGTGATAAAAATGTTAGTGCCAATAACTTGTGTCCCCTTTCTTTGGTGACAATAAGTGACTGTTAGTTCACTCATCTCAGTGTCTGTCAGTGTCAGCCTCTGCACTCCAGCTGTTACTAATTCTTGTTGCTCAGTAGAAAGTCAGTGCAAGTCCTTTAGGAGTAAAGCAGAGACAAATCAAACCAGACATCTGTCTTTGCCCCTGGAAACCTCTGCCCTTCTTCCCCTTTCTTTTCCATCAGGAATACTTTTACCTATCTCAACATATTGTAGGATACGCCTCCAGGTTGCAGAAAAGTTCTTTTAAGTGTGTCTAGGGACTGTGCCTTCAGAAATTTGCTGTTGGGTTGTCTCTTTCTACTTTGGGGCTTCAGGTGGCTAGGAATTCACAAAGATATTAAAGCAGAAGAAATTCTGAAAACTTAGTTCTGTCTCTTAACTCAGCATTCAGCTCAAGCCATGCTGTTTCAAAGAGAGCCAGGTGCCAATGTGTGCTAGGGATTTTCTTCAGAGAAAAGGGCAGGTTTTTCACACAGCAACACTTTGTTATTGTGCTAGGTAGCTTCAAAACAGTTCAAGTTGTGCTTTTGAGCAAAACCAGTCTGCAGCTCTGAAGTATCCAGCACGAGAGATCCACTGGGGATACTGGTGATATTTGGTACTGGTGATATTTGGTACTGGTGATATTTGGTACTGGTGATATTTGGTACTGGTGATATTTGATACTAATATTTCCTCAGATTCACTGTTCAACAAAACTTAAGTTCCTGTGTGCTTCTCTTACATGCTTCTGAATATTGTGACTTTCTCAGCAACCTGGGTAATTCCCAAATAAATCGTTCTGAAATGAGAGAGGGTCACTTAAAGTAGCATAACTTAATGTGACTTAGCAGTGCAATGGCATGCAAAAAGTTCTGCCATTTTATGAACCCTCAAAAGGTCTTTCAGAAGGATGATAAAATTTAGTTAGTCAATTCAGTTTGCAATTTCTTTCATAGTTTCTCCTTTTCTCTCTACGCTCTTCACACATACAGAATATCTTATTCTTCTTCCTGCCACTTTCAACTTTGTGTGTAAATTCTGGCCAGAAGAATGCATCTAAACTTTTGTGTTCTCTGCACTTCTTTCCCAGTCTTACCCTGGACTGAGAAAAATGGATTGAAAAATTGAAAGTGCAGGCAGGAAAAGATAAAACTCTCTCCTGAACCCTTATTTGAATGTTTGGGAGTACAGCAACCAACTACTTTTTATTATGCAAATGCTGCTCATTCTTAGCATAACCTTTGCCTGCTCATGAATGAATGAAACCCAATAAAACACATTTTTAAATTAATAATAATTCATTCTTTGCATGAATCAGATTATGGGGTTATATTTCAAAAATAGTATGTAGTTATTAAAAAAGGACAACTGAAACAAAGTCTTTGTAAACCAAATACTGAAGGCTGAATCAAGTGTGGGGTGTCTGAAGCTTGAGTGGGTTTCCTGGCACGTAACACTACAGTATCCAAAAATGCATACCCAAAATAATGGAAAATAGCTCTCCAAGGTTGCTCAATGACAGCTTTGAATGTCCTCACTCCATTAAAAAAAAAAAAAAAAAAAGGCATTGCATTGCAAAGATTTTGCAAAAGCAGCTTCCTGCTCTAGAGGAAGTTTGTCTACTTTGATCCTCAGCTGCAAGTAGCAAGTCAGCAAGACTGCTTGCCTATAAAACAAGCAGCTTTTTTTCTTTTTTCTTTTTTTTTTTTTTTTTCCTCCCCTTTTTTTAATACATTCATTTTTAAAGGTCAAAACTGGGCTCAGGCTAGCAGTCTTCTCTTATCAAAATAAATTCCCTAAGTCATGGTGAATGTTTTCAGACTAAACTGTTGAACTTATGATAAAAAATGTCAGTTGTCATCAATAATCAGATGCTCTGTACAAAGAGACAGGAGGAGAAATGTCTGCAGCTTGACACTCATTGTGCATAACAGATTTCTTCATGGGCTTGAGAACACTGTGCCACATCCCTTCCATACTCAAGAGTTCTGTACTGAGCCAAACCTGAACAGGAGATCAATAAGAGACTGTTTTTACAGTGTCTTATTTAACATAAATTTCAAAATTTTGAAGTATTAATTAAAATGGAAACTTTTCAGAGAAAGTGTCTAACTTATTTTTCCTACAATGAGCAAATAGCTTTTGTTTGGGTATGTTTAAAAATCCAGGTTTTGCAACAAATGCCTTATTTCAAAAACTGAAAAAGCAGGTGCAAATACTTCTGAACTGGATCACAAGGGATCTTCCTGGACCCATGCCTTCCTTTCCCATCTCAGCTATGACATCACATTTTGCTTTTTCCTTCCCAATTTTATTTTGAATGCAGAAATGTTTTTGAGAGGATGAAGTACAGGACAGAAAAATGTCATTAGCACAGCTCATGTCTTGACACTGTTATTACTGGGCAGAGCACAGTTGTCTAAACACTCAAATAGTGATCCAGTTGCCAGGCCCAGCTGATAAATCTCCAAAATCTTGGGCACAGGTCCATAAGGAGATGCAGTGGCTCAGGGTGTTCTCCCTGGTTTGCTGTGTGCAGCCTGTGTGGAGCACAGGGAGTTGGGCACATCAGGGCTGATACCCAGCTCACAGCAGTCAGTGGCTAAGAGAAAAAACATATATAGTCAGAAAAATAAAACAGATATTGTCAGAAACCAAACCACAGCAGGCAGGTGCCTTAACTGCAAGCCCACCAAGCCCTGCATGGCCAGTCTATTAAAAGAAAAAGATAAATAAGAGTTAGAAAGACATCCCATGACCAGCTTGTTGTATAGTTAGTGTGCTGAGGGTCCAAGTGCAGACAGAAACAAGAGGAATGAAGCCAAATCCATCTCAGCCTTGAGTCCTTTCACTGTGGAGCACACAGTGCCATCCCCTGCCACCTCTGGGATGCTGTGCAGGGACCTGATGCAGTAAGGGCAGGGGGAGGAGTGCCCATCCACTCCTGAGGATGCCCAGGAGTGTGGGGCAGTGGAGGTGAAAGGCAGGTCTGTGCATTCCCAAAGGTCCCAGTGCTACCCCAGTGAGCAGCTGCCCAGGCTCATGTGCTGCCTAGAGAGCCCTGAATATGGAAAACTTTGCTATCCCCAGGTTTAAGCAACTGCCTAGCAGGGTTTAGCATATTTAATGTTGGATTTGGTACCTAATGCCTTTGTGAGTTGGCTTTGCTGCTAAATTTGCATTGCATTTGATTTTTTTTTTATTTTTTTTTTTAAATCTTTCATGTTAGAGTATCTTCCATTACTATCAGAGACATTTTTGTTACCTGTAATAAATATCCACCATGAAAGCAGGTCTTTCCTCTGAAAAATTATGCTGGACATCCTTAAACCTAGGTTATGAACAATCTCCTGCCCTCAGTCTGAATAATCTGATCCTTTTAATAAAGGAGCAGTCTTATCTTCTGTATAGATTTGAAAAACCAGAGAAGATAAATATACTCTCTGAGATATCCTGTGGATTGTTGGGTTGGGGAGAGCTAGGCATTTAATTCATAACTTTTACCCAGGCCACAGCTTTCATCCTAATGCTGACTTTGGGACATCAGGTGCTTATCCATGGCAGAGCAGCTTTCTGGTTGTGTTCCCTCAATGAACAGCTACATCCTTGCTGCAGCCAGCAAGTTGACTTTCAGAGTTCCAGTTACTCAACTGGCAAAGACAGTGAAAATCCACAAGTTTATTATTTTATTTTGAAAATTTCATACATTTGCTCACTGCTTTTACTTTTTTTTTTCTCCTCATCTTTCTCTTTAGCAATCACTGGCAACTATTTGGTGCTAATGATAAGTGTTGAAATTGTCTGTGCTAATAATTCATCATCAAAATCTTACTTTTTTTAGAAATTCTGAAACTTACAGAAATATGGAAGCTGATACAAATTATGCTCTTACAACAATATTTTGATAAATGCTATCAAATAGCATATTGTAGAAACATTAATGACAAAAAACTCTTGCATAATAAAGAGTATCTCAATTATAAAAGAAGCTTGTCAAGAAGTATAAATAGCTTACAGGAGATATAAAAATGGATGGTGTAGTAAAGCACAAAGGAAAAATATCACTATAATAGATGTATCAGTTCTCTTTTAATAGGGGAACAGCAATGGGGAAAAACTTGACATGAGCAGAATGCACAGAGGAGCAAGTGATGCAAGAGGTAATTTAGAGCAGAGATCAAATAGCATCAAACTGGGTAGATCAGAGAAAATGATGGGGAGTAAATGAGTATTCTGTAATTGCCATGTTTTTGAAAATATTTGAAGTGCTGGTTGTAAACTTTATATTCTCACCCATACTGCAGCAGCACGTGGCATTAGCTCTTGCTTCACAATATAAATCCCCAAACAGCAGAAGTTGATCTACATGGAACAAGCTACAGTTTATTCTATACTGCTGTATTTGAACCAGCTAAGGCTGCTTAGAATATTGAATGATGGCTGTGAGGAAAGTTCAATACAGGAAATCTCTCTTAATAAAAATAAGTTAGTATTTATATAGTGTCTTGTGCAAATGTCACTGCTGAGTCCAACGAGTCTCACATCTGCCTTTTTCCTACTTTGCTTTTTCATGAAAAAGCATTTTCCTATTTTCATTAAAAGTTTGTTTATGCTCCCAGTAAAGCTTATATATAGTGTGAGTAAATGAGCTAATCCTTTTTTTCAGATTCTCTATAAATAGTGGTGTTGTTTTTAATGTCATAGAGGTCTGGTGGCTTGTTTAATTGAAAAATTTAAACAGATATAAATGAGAATTTTATGTGTAAAAATGCACGGTAATAAAACTAAAGATGTGTCAAGTATATCGAGTAGCCCAAAAGTGGCTGTGGTCACAGCAGCAATAGATCTGTGAGGTAATACTGGCAAAAGTCCTGCTGGTTAATTTGACTCTCAGTCTGGGGAAAGAAATGAGTTATCAAGGGCAGATGAAGGTGTTGTGTGTCCTGAAGGTATCCTTGAGCTCAGGGACATTCAGCCTGCTCCTTCTCAGTGTGGAGCAACGTTTGTTCTCTTTTGCATATGAACACCAGCCATACCCAATATATATATATGTATATATATATATTTTATTTTTTTTTCCCTAGTGCTTTGACAGTTTTTGTCATGGCTCAGAAAATCAAGAGGCTAAGGTTGGCTGATGCAGACAAAATTGTAAAGGTAACTTTTAAGGGTCAAATATACAAAAGCTTCCAGTCCAATAACTAAAGTCTAGAGCTACCTACTCACCTAAATCCTGAGTTCCTAACACTTGTTAAGATCTGGTTTGGGCAGGTCCAAAAGCACACTGGTTTTCAAAATTCAAAGTTCCCCTTGTCTGGAGCATTGCTGCCTGATGTACATAAAGTCACTGCATGATTTTGTGTCAAGGTTCTCAGGTGTCTGTATCTTCAGCTAGAGGAAAGGTGATTTTTTTATACCTTTCTCCTCAAGAATAAAGAGAGATATTTGTCATTAGTACCTGATGCTGCTAAACTGTTTATCATAGTGGACATCCTAACCTGAATACCCCCAAAAGGTCTTGGATTATTCTTTCAGTGGGGTAATGATCCCTCTCCTGTTGGATGCAGTCCCACAGGGGCAATAGCACATGTTTGCATTCACAGAATGTGAGAGGCTTTCAGTAAATGTTTGTGTTGTCTTTTTTTAGAATGTGACTTTCCTCTGGATAACAATTAAAGCTTTGCATCTGATTGTCAACATTCGTTTGAATTATGCACTCAGGGGGTAAATTGGTAGAATTGCATTGTCTTTGTATTTTTAACAGTACTGCTAAATAGCTTAAAGCTGAATCAAATTTTAGTTTCATTAGTCTGATTCAAGTTATTTATGCTAATAGATTTGCACTAGAAACAAGCTTTATTGCCTGTTTCTAATATTATTTGTATTGCTGCAGAGTATGATATTTGGGAATGCTGGGAGGAATACATGTCCTCTCTCTTCTGTCCCCCACATCCCTTTATTTCTGAAGATATTAAGAAGCTGCTGACTTGGCAGCTGCTAGAACTTTCTGGGAGAAAAGATTCTTGTATATTTAATACAATTTTTTTTTTCATTGCCTCTTGTTGTTACCTTGTGCTCTGATATTGAAATGCTCTGTAGCCACAGTTATCAGATTTTATTGGAATTGCTCCTGCTTTATTAGAAATCTCTCATCACGCTCTGTGACAACAGAGAAAAATCAAATTATTTAACTGAATCATGCTTAGTTGAGATGGAATGTGGACAGAAAAGGCTTTCCTGAGGAGTTATTGATTAGGCTGTAACACCATTGGCTGCATGCTGGCTCAGGCATTCTCCTTTAGGGGGTAATTACCTCCTTATTTACAATCATTATTTGACATTTGGGCACCTGTGTGTATGTTACTGTAATAGCACAGAAGAAGCAGCTGCAATGAAAGCAAATGCCTTGTGCAAGGTAATAGGCCCCTTGCTTTTCCTGACTTTTAGGCAGTTTGGTAAGTTATATAAATAATGAGATTTTACTGCTACAGATTTAAGGAAGTTGGATAGATTTCAGTTGGAGAAATATGGATCTTAATCTCTAACACGCTTTTAATTGCCTAGGTTATAGTCTTCAGTGCTTAAAATTTAAAAACTTAAATTAAAAAAATTTATAAACCTAACCCTGCTGACCATTTGTGTTCTCATTTCCTTCATACAATCATGAAGTTTAAAATTCAATTTACTTAATTATAGAAAAACAAACTAAGAATTCAAGTTAAATTTGGGCGAAGAAAGGTGACATCCCAAAGAGGCAGCTGAAAAAAATCCAGTTAGCCCCCTGGTAAGGACACAAACCAGGACCAATGGGAAATCCTGTAATTTTCTGCCTGTGATATTCTTTATTTAAAAAAGACCCAAAGTGACAAATTCATTTTGATGTACTTAGGAGAAATGAAAACAAATACTCAATACTGTAATGACGTCAAAACTTGATACTTTTGTAAACAAAATCTGTGTGTCAGGTTCCTTTATGCTTAATTTTTAAAATACAGTAGAAATTGTTCTGTTTAAAAATTTGAGTGTTAAATATTTATTGGGTCCAGAAACAGACTGTAAGTTTCCCTTCTCCATTTCAAGGCTCTTAACTGTGCAGTCCATCTCACCCTAGAAACTAGCAAGGACAATTGAAAAATGCTGAAAAAAATGTAGATAAAATTCCTTCAGGCAGAAGATAGGCTTAAACCCTTGTTCTGTACCTTATGGAGAACATACAGCTGGGGAAAAAAATCCTATTGAAAAATACAAAATCCTATTGAAAAATGCAACTGTCTTCACTACCTTTAGGATTTTAAAAACCATTATATGTTTTCAGCATTATGTATTGGTTCTATCATACAGAAGTTTTTCAAAACAATCTGTATTAAATACCCTAAACTGTTGGTTTTACCATAATTGCTGTAATATCCCAGTGCTTACTGTATAGAAGTTGAATAAAGCAGCTGATAGAATGACTGTGACTCAAGTGACACAATGGAAATGAAATAAACTTGGAGTTTGTCACTAAAATATATCCTTTTTGACTCCCTAGAAAAAACCTACCTAGTTTTGGAGAGCTGGATGGGTTTTGTCAGAGATATCTGGGTCATTTATTCTTTGTACAAAATACTAGCTAAGGAAAACAATAAATCTCATTAATTATCAGTTCAGGGGAGAGGTAATTGAACACTGGCTGAAGGATTTGTAGAGTTAAAAGGATGATTTTGAATGACAACTTGCAGAATGTGATGCTAAACTTTTTGTAGATTTAATGACACTGCCTTTCTGTTCCCACAGAGCTCCAGAGGGAAAGAAGGATGCAAACAAGGGGGTTGAGCTCTCAGGAAATTTTCCCATCTTCTACAATCTCCACATAAATGCTTTGGTGCCTGGATCTTTGTGTCCCTCTGTCCTTCAGGTATGGCTGCAGAGATGTGGGTTTTGTTCCTCCTGGGAGAGGAGGGATGCTTGGCTTTTTCAAGATGTTTTCAGCTATAATTTTGAAACAGAGTTACCTTGTCTGCACGGTTTCTCTTTCCCAAACTAAATGGCAAATCCTTCATGACTGTGCTCAAGTCCAAAGACATTTCTAGGTTTGTGTTATCCCAAAGAATTCAGTGGCACCACTCCATAAACTGTGACAGGCAGGGAATGGATGCGACAGCAAAAGGTACTGACAGCAAATTGTTCAGCTGGTTGTAAAACAGCAAGTGGCAGAGTAACAGGTTTTTGTTTGGAGGGTTTTTTTTTTATAATAAGCAATTTAAACCCTGTCAATATTGTCATTGTCATTTCACCATTATCCATACTACCTGCACTTGGAAATAAAAACTTCCAGATGTTATGACTAATTAGGCAGACACAGGGACTGCTGGTAACATCCAGGGATTTTTTTAGCAGACAGTTGCATTCCTTTGTCTCCCAGCTTCCTCCGTTCTTAGTCCTAACCTTTATTCTTCCAGCAAGGAAACAGCAGGGAGCATTCTATTTACAAATCAATCTTATTGATGCCAGGATCACTTAGTAGACTGGATGTAAGAAAAAACTTTACTAAATATTGTAACTGAAGCGTGTGAAAATTCCAGGTCAATGTTTTGTATAGAAACAGTAAACAAGTTTAAAAATATGTTGTCAGTCTTACTGGTTTCATGAGTTCACCATAAAGACATTCTGCCCAAGTAAGATAAAAGTCAAGCAAGAGAAATGTAAATTTTCCCATTCCCTGATATGAGTATGCTCAGGCTCCTGCACTTGAAATACCTGAGTATCTGATTCCAATCTGTGTTTTGTTTTACTGTAAATAACAAGTATGCTGACAATAAATTTGGAGATATATTGTACCTTAATGCTGTGGGCTTGTGGCCATAAAGATATGAGCCAAGACAGCAAATTGCAATGTTTCTCTTGTTGTTAAATACACTGAAGGGAAATTGGTTGGTTTGTTGGCCTAAAGATTGTATTTCAGTTCTGTCCTTGCAATTTCCATGGGTAAAATGGAGACAAACATGTTGGCCTCATTTCTGTAGTTTATATAGATATGCAGAGTGTTACAGTAGATAAGAATGATATTTTACTGTGGTTGGGCTAATATATGGAAACAGTGGTATATTATTTCCCAATTAATCTTGATTATGTTGCTTGAACTTAATGACAAGAATGTAAAAGGGTTTCATCTACCATGCTCTACAGCCTCTTGGTTGCTTCAAGCTCTCTTTTCATATTTCAATTCCCTCAGGCTGATTCCAGCCTGAACTCCAATTCCCATTGGAGCAGATTGGTCTGTTCTGTAACAGACACCACCATCCCATTGACAGCTGATAAAATAAACTGCATAAAATCTCTGCATTTTAGGGAGCCCAGTCCTAATGGTACCTGGGTGGTGTGCTCCGAAAACAGAAGCAAATAGTCCTCAGACTTTGGGGTCAGGTGTATCAGATGTCAGATATCTTTATCTTTCCTCCTTCTGCTGCTTCACCTGGATATTAACCTTAAGTTTATATTTGCTTTTCCCAGTGGGATCTGATGTGATGGGTTAATATGAATGACTCAGAGCTGACATCACAAAATAGTTTTTAAAGCTTTAGACCTTTTCTGGGCCCTATTTGCATTTGGAATACAAATTTTGAGGCAAGCAGAGATAACATTTGTCAGCTTTGCAGTTTAGATTTGGTAATTGAAATTCTAGAGAACATCCCCAGTGGGATCTTCTCACCTTCCCTGTGCTCTTCTTTTCCTACCCCACCCTCCTTAGTGATTTAAAGCATCATTTGCTGTAAACTTTTCTGTGTTTCTAGTTAATGGTAACTTAGCACTGCCAGTACTGCACAGACACTTCCAACTTGTGCTGTAAATACTTTGTGAGTCAGTAATTAATGTTGCACTGATGATTGGTGGCATCTGTAGGAGTTTATTATCATCTGTATTGAAACACAATGCACAATGGAAACGTGGGGGACTCTAAAGAAAGACTCTAATAAATTTACATGCATTAACATTAAATTTAATTTGCCACATGCCAACCAAACTGTGCAGCAGATCTAAATCCTTTAAGATACATAGATTTTTCTGCTCTAACTTCCTTCCAAGCCTAACCACTACACTACACTGATTTCAAGACTTTTTGCTCTGTTTTTTTTTGACAAGAAACCCCTTTCAATATATGTCGCAATGTATATTATACTCTGCATATAGATTCTTCTTTTCTCAATAAGAGATTAAAAAAAATTCTTTGCTTGCATCACTTTAAAAATACTTAAAGACGCAGGAAGACAGCAACAACTTAAGTTTTAATCGGGGAAGTCTGTCATGCTTTTAAAAGCTCAGAAACTTACCTTTGTCCAGTTTTATAGAGAAATTAATGTGAAATCCAAGTCCTAATAAAGGCCTTAGCATAAGCTGTGCTAGCTTTCACTGAACTCTTGTATGCCACAGAAAAAAAGGAAAAAAAATATTGTAAAATATCCTGGGAACTTGAAAGTCTTTTGATGAGAAACTGTTTTGTTTAAAACAAATCGAACCTTCCAACCCAATGCATTCCAAATGACATCAAGCTAATAGATTTTTGAAGGATCTTTGGCTTCATTAACTGAGTCCAGTGAAAAGCTGAAAACTGAAGAAAATTGCACACATAGAGAAAATTCTGCTGATTTCCAACTAGCTCAAAACCTTGCCATTTGCTGCAGGCCACTCATGGGACAGGCACAGTTGGCTCCTTCCAAGCATTCGTGTGCCCAGGGTAGGTGAGGGGCCTCTTCTCTGGCACCTACTGGTTTAGCTGCCCTTCTGAGGGCATCTGGTTTCTTAGATCTCAAAAACTGAGCCTATACACAACCTCAGATAAAAAGCTGTCTGGATATATTGTGTACCAGAACACCAGTTCAATTTCACTATCTGTGCTGTAGAGGAGAGAGGATATTTAAGCAATTTTTCAGGGGTTACATTGATTCCAACTCCATCTGCCTTAGTAAGTCAGAAAGAAAAAACCACCAAAACAAAATAAAGCAAAGCATCAGTGAAAATATTTCCAAATATCAACTCTGCAATTATCATAAAATCAAAGTGTTAACATCTTATTCTGGATCCAGCATAGTTTGCTGTGGAAAAGTTTGGTTGCCAAGTTGCTAATTTCATAGCAACAACTCCTGAAGGAGAGGTGGCTACTCCAGGTATGTTAAAAGTAATGTAATAAGAAAACATATTCTTTCTCTTAACTTATTTATCTTTCACAGCTTGTGAAAAGTATATGGGTAAAAAGCAAATGGCAGGATGATGAGTGCTTATATATCACAAAAGGAAGAAAAGAGGTTTGAAGAAAGGTGAGAGCCACACAAGTGATTTTCATCAGTCATGTGCATGTCATCACAGATTATATTGGGAAGGAGACAGGTGCTGTCAAGCCTGCAGTGTTTAGTAAGCATACTAAAATTGGATTTTTCAATCCAAGAAATATCAAAAAATTAGAAAATTTAATTAGTCAGCCACTTTGAGTACTCTAAGGGTCCTTCAGTTTACATAAGGATTTTCTTGTTTACCTATGCTATCCTTTCTTCTTCCTTCTGTCCTTCCTCTGTCCCCAGGAAAAAAAATAAATCACAAAACAAACAAAAACCCAACAAGAAAAAAAACTGAATCTGAAAGAAAAAACTGGTTGGAAATAGGATTAGATTAATACTTTCAATTAAATATTTTAATGTGGTTATGAGAAAAGAGGTTTGTTAGTAACAAGAAAGATTCAATACTGAGAAGCCAGAGCACCTGTGAAGGAGTAATTTTTCTCTGAATGAAAGGTAGCAAGTTGATTATCACATTTTTAATTAGAAGAAACTAAAATGTGCTGTCAACTTTAAGCAGATATCTTTGGTATCTGCTGAGACAGGATGCTACAGATTTTTTTTGCCAAAGATTTCACAGCAAAATGAAATGTTAGAAATGTTCTAACTGCCACCCTTTATTTTCACATGTGTAAATGTACTTTGTTTCCCATGTTCAGCTGCTTTATCAAATAGCTTGGCAAGAAAACTGTTCCCACCTCACCTTTCAGTGGTGTTTTAGGAGTGTAGGGGCTGGACAGGATTTGGGGCTATCCATAATCACCTGAGGTGTCATCCTTTGAGGTCCAGGTTCTGACACCTATGTTGAAAAGAGCTTTAACATGAGTGCTCCAGAATTTAACATCTTTTTGGCATACAGACTGTTTTGACTCACTAGAGAAGCAATAATTCTTCATGTGACTTTTTTAGGGAATAATGCCCTAAAGTTGAGATACCAATGCTTCATGTTCCCAGGGTAGCTCTGGTGCAAAGTCTGACCTTTTTCTCACTCTCCATGTTCAATCCTTTCATGTTTTTCTGTTACAAGTAAGCAGTGCTTTCTCTTTAGATCTTCTGACCTTTGGGAAGGATTAAATGTTTCACCTTAGTCTGGTCTATTGTGAGAGTGAACAGTTGTGAGAGTGAACAGTTTGAAGTAAACAGGGAGAGATTCTTATACCTGAAGCTCTACTGAGCACATAGGAATGGTTATTCTGAAATGATGCTGGGTCTCTCAGCCATCCAAGACTCACCTTGGTTTTTTTTCCAACAGCCTTATGCTGAAGAGCACAACAGAAATACAGAATAATTTAATGGCAGCAATCCAGTATCTGGTGAACAAAAAAAACAATGTAATCAGTTGCTTCTCTGTTCAGAGAATTAAAAAAAAAAAAAAAAACTGGTTTGGCAATTTATCTCGTATTCTGACTCTGCTAAGGAAACAGATGTTTTTTGCTTAGTTGTTGGGTTTTTGGGGGGCTTTTTGGTTTTTTTTGGCCAGGTAGGAACCTGTGTCTAGTATTTTAAGTGTGTGTCCTCATGAGAAGGTCACAGCCTGTGAAAGCTTCTTGATTTGCCTCCAATTTTTCCCTTCCCTTTTTGCCAAAAAATCCTTCTCTTATGCTAGCACTCCCAAAGTCATAAAATCTCTTCTGAGGCAAATTACTGGGAACTACTTTGTGGGATTTGAAAAAAATGGAAAGGAGAAGGTGTTCATAAGGTGAATAGTTTAAAAAGAAGAGGGGGGTGATTTAGAAGAGATCTTCTTACAGTAAAGGACAAATTCCTGGTTTTATTTGATAACTATTTAATATTAATTTAATAATTTAATTTATTTATTAAATATATAATATTCATAGTATAATTATATATGTAAATATATAAATGTAAATAAATGTATTAAATATATTAAATATTAATAATTTAATACGAATATCGAGCTGCTTAGACTCCTACATCCTTTAAATTTGGGAAAGTGCCATCTTTATCTTTGTTTCCTTTACTATTCATGTTTAACTTTTGCTTTAGTGAAATAAAAGATTGATGGTTCCTTATTCTCCTCTTGTTTAGAAGCAGTTGACCCCTTGACCACCTCTTTACAAGAGGGCACAGACAGACACACACACAATTTGTGCTCTATGCTTCCAGGCTTGACCAACCCTGAGAAACTGTCATTAAAAACTTGCTAAAAGAACTTTTTTCCCCAGCAAATGTTTTATTATTAAAAAATTGTTAAAAAATAATGGGAATTTTGAATCCCCAGAAGACTGCACTTAAAAACCAATAAAACCTCACCTCTAAACCTTAGGCCTAATAATGTGAGATGCAATTTAGCACAAATATTATTCAAAAGCTGCTCTAGCAAAGGTTGTGCAGGTGAGGTCTATGTTATTGTTAATGCTGAACTACTGTCATTGCCCTCTTCTATATCTTGTCATTATGTATCTAATAATTTTACAGACTTTTATTACAATCAGCAGGATTTAATTCTCCAGAAGCCCCTAGTGGGACATTAGGAACCCTGTAGCTGAGGAACCAGAACATGTGCAGCAAACCTTAGCACTGCATGAATGTTCTGCTTTGTTCTTGCAATTTGTCACCTTTGGGGAGAAATGTGAAACTCATTAAATCCTTTATTATTTATACCTATTAGAGAGATATTTACAGTGCTGTGGTTCAGATCTTGTTACTTTTGAGCATCTCTGGGTTCTGAGGAAATCCAGCTTTTGTTCTTCTCCCTCTGCCCATATCTTCCCTCTTCTCCACTTCTGCTTCATTCTCTAAATTATGTCAATCATTGCCACCAATTTTGCTCTCAGAAGTTTTATGTCACTGCTGAATCCTTACAAATGAACTATTAATGTGCAACTACCAAAATCCTCCATTCCCCCACAGTAGGTTCTTGGTCCCTGCAGCTCAGCCTTCCACTGTTGACAACCTGATGGCTTGGAAAAGTGATTTTTTTATTTTTTTTTTTTTCCCCATTTGAAGATTCTGTGTACACTTTGTGGCCCATCTATCAATGACTTTCTGGTTATTAATTGCTGATAAATGTTCATGCATTTGTGTCACTCTGATGAACCTCTTAACTTGCATACAAGCTATTAATTATTCATTTGTAAGTAATTATGCTGATGATTTTTGCATCCTCTGTAACTGCTCATTATGTAAACTAACCATGTTAACAGGCTGTATTCAGACTTTAGATAGCTCTCTGACAGCAGCTGAAGATTGTAAGATCAAAGATTTTTATAACAAATACAGAGAGATACTAGTTATTGCCTATTTAACAGGCAAAATGAAAGTAGTTGTTCATAAACATACCTGCAAATACCATACTGTGCTCACTTTTTTAAAAAAAGAAAACACAAAAACATGATAATTACTTTAGTTATAAAAAGGAAAGGTGTAGTATTAAGAACTTCTTTTTTTTTCTAAAGAAAGATACTTAATTAGATGACTGGAGGTCTTTTGGGAGAAGATATTGAGGGGTATTTGAGAGGGTCCATGATGAGAGGTGACTTGGAGTCCCCATGGGGATATCTGGGGGAGGAGTTGGGGGGTTCCCCCACTTAATTGCACCATAGTATTTTTCTGACCCCTTAATGATGACAAGTTTTGATGAGGTGAACACAAAAAGATGATAAGAGGATGAAAACCTCCATTGAGGTTGATAAAATAGGATATTTTGGTCATAGAAAACAAGCTTCTCACAAAATTCTGCATCTGAAACTTGTTATTCTCAACTGTGAAGGACACAAAAACATAGAGAATATTTTCAAGCATTATGAAAATCAAAGACCTTTTTTTTCCTTCAGCTGTTTTATTTCTTTGTTGGGGAGTAAAGGGGAAGCTAAAAGACTTAACTTTACTGCTACTTAAATTGTGTCACTCATAATCTGCCTTTATATTCCTGAGTTTCTCCTCATACTGAACTCTTGGGGATTATCATGGAAGTATAAAGAAAAAAGTCCCATTCCTTGAGTCTTGGGTCTGGATCTCCACACTTCACAGCACTGGAGTCAGGGATGTCTCCTAGGTAGGGCTCCCAAAGGCTCCAGAACATCCTTCTCTGGGGGCTGTTCACAAAATAAGGAAAATAACCACAACCTGTTCTCCCTTTTCTTGGTTGTAATAGTGTCAGATGTCCTTTTGCTTAATCAGCATAGGATTTAAGAAACCCTTGTTTGTCAATTCACTTTGTTCTTTTTGTGCAGAGTGTGTACCAGAGTTTTTTGGCATTTTGCATGGAGCCTTCACTGCAGAATTGATGACCTACAATCCTGGTAATCCTTCACCCTTCTGCACTGAGATAATCCTCTGCTAATTTGCACAGAGCTTTTCTGGGTAGCTTGCAGTGTGCTTAAAGCCTTCAGTTGACATACAGAGGAATTTAGTAGTTTAAAATATGTAACACATCCATTTTCTGTCTATTATCTCCATTTTCTTTTTTAGGAAAAGAGCCATATTAACTTGAGAATATATTATTTTTTTTTAATGATAGAAATGCTTATGAGTTACCATAGGAATAATTAATATTTGCTAGTAACTATTGTAGCATTGTGTATAATTCCTAGATTAGTAATAGCTTTAGACAATTTCTGGTGTATGTGAATAGATAAATGTCCAGGCCAACTACAAAGCTGGTGTAATGCTTTTGAGGTACAAGGATTACTAAAAAAGGAGGAAATTATTTTTGAAGTTGGACTGTTTTTTGCAGTGAGGATCACAAGTGCAATTTAAGCATTTAAAGCTCCTGTAGGTACTTTCAGAAAGTGATCAGTAGTGTAGATTCATCAGAGATTTATTACTGGATAACATCCTACACCTGTCAAAGTGCTCTTCCTTTCAGCTTAGGTGTACCAGCCTTGTTAGTAAAGCCATTTTCATTGGGGATTTTCAATCAGCTGAGTAATTCTGAAATGGTGAGTTCATATATTGAGCAGCAGAAGTGAAATCTTAAGTGTAATTAATCAGGAATTAATAATTAATGACCTGTAATATTAAGTTTATCCAGCTGACATGTGCTATGCTTGAATGTTTTAGAATTAAAGTGCACGATAGTTTAATGCTGTTTTTATGATTTCTGATCAAAATCATGCTGTCTACATTGGACTTGAATCTCTCCTGAACTGAGTGGGAGCTTTGCCTGTGACCAGGAAACCACCAAAGTTTTTCCTGGGCTCAATCTATACTGCCAGGTTCTCACATGAATCAGTAAATGCTCATAATCCATGGTCTGAAACACATCCCTGAAACACATACTCTACCCTGGTAGAGTACTGGTACAAAACTTTGATCTGTGTCTTCAGCAGCCCTCACTGATGTTCAAAATTCAGAAATTACCCAGATGTAAAAAATAACCTTTTTGATGAACAGATATATATCAAGTATATATAACTTTTGTAAGAGTATATAGAAGAAATCAGTTCTTTTTATATTTGCTTACTGAATTTCACATTGATTTGGGACTGGGGGCTGATTTCCTATGAAAAAACAACAACAAAAAACCAACTGTCCTGTTTTTATACACGTCTGATGAGACTGATAAAACCAGAGAGTTTCCTCAGACAACTCTTACACATTAATGAAAATGGGTACTTGGGATGCACCTGATGAAAATGCCTCATGTGAGAGAAAAGCCAGGGAGCTCCTGTTATAAGATATTTCAGGAAATCATTACAGAACATAGATCTTGGAAGTGAATCTACTGCAGGAAAAGCTTCAGCTTGTGCTCACACCTTTCTTGACTAAAAAACCATCCTACCATGGGACAAAAATCAGAGGAGAGGCTTCATTAGTTCCAGTTCTATAGTTTCATTGAACTAATTGTTTGTTTTGATTTTTTTTAACTTCAGTCCTTGGTGGTTTAATTCTGTGTTGTCTAATTTGTTGGCCAATGATGGGAGTTTTGTTTTCAATTTATGTATGTTTTACATTCTTTTAATTGACATTTCTGGGATTTTAAGTGATTTCTGCATGGAACTCATTCTCAAAGGGTTTCATTTGGTTCCATGTAAAATGTGATGAACGTACAGAGCAATGTGAAGGAATGAAAACAAAGAGCTGGATTCAAACCTCAACTCAGAAACAGCTCCCTGGAGGGGGATTCTCTCAAGCAGATCAGTGTCTTTCTGTGCTGAAGTCAATGGAGCTCTGCTGGTTTACACCTCCTGAGGATCTGGATACACACCATTAATACCTTATCCAAAGATCATAGAAATAATTTGCTTTTAGTATTGTAACTTTATGGCTAGAATAATCTGTTGATATTTATAAGCTTCCTGCTTAATGAGTTTTGACATGTTTGTTAGGGAGCCTGTGATTGTTCTGTGCCCAGGGTAAATCTCTGAGGAAGAGTTGATTTCCTGGGATGCTTTTAGAGCAGTGCACATCTTAGTGCTGGCTGAATATAAACAGGCAATCCAGTTACTGCATTTGAGGAGATGCTGAGTGCTTGGTGGGTTTTGTTCACTTGCTTGTCTTTTCCTTTTTTTTCTTAAACCCATCTCAAACAGATTTGACCTCTAGGAGTAGAAATTGAAGTTGTTGATTGTGAAGTAATGTGAATTGTCGGTAGAATTCAGACACCTTTTACAGATTGGTTTTTTTTCATATTCCTGACACTTGGTAGCTATGAAACACAATTTGATTTTCCTACCTCACTGTTAAGCTTGGAGGATAAATATAACTGTACAAAGATGTTCAAATCCTGTGGTGACCAGAACTATATCAAATTTCCAGTTTTTTACCAGACCATCCTTCTGGGATAGCCAGAGGGTTTCTGTGGTTTTTTTAAGTGTTCCCATTATGTTGGTTCTAAACATACTTCTAATTTAGCTGCTCTATTTTTTTCACAGGAATAAGTCAGCTGGCAGTGTGAGCACTGAATTGTCTTCCCTGTGAAGAGGTAGATAAGGTAAATATTGAAATTATCCATCCTTCTTTTTTGGACAGTCTGCTCTATTTCACAGCTCTGATCAGAGAGGGGGTTTCTGAACCCTGCAGAACTGTACATTGATTTAATTGCAATACAATGTGTGGATGTGCACCTGTATTGAATATATTGCAACTGCAAGGTGGAGTGTTAGAGTAAGTAGGCTGCAATCACATCTGCTTAAGCTTTTCTTTACACCTTTGTCTTAAAATGATAATAGAGTCATTTATTAATGCAGACATCAGTGCAGTTTCATGGCTGCAATATTCCTTCTCCTGCAGGGAGTAAAAGAATGAAAAGCCATCTAATTCCTCAGATACACACACTGCTGAGTCACACCCAGGAGCAGTAACTTTATAAAACATGTTTCTTCTTTTTATGTGACTGATTCATGACCCTAAAAATGCCAGCACAAAGTATCTTAGCAGTGTTGTCATTTATTTGAAAATACAATCACCTTAATGCTCCAAGTATATACTAGCTGGGCCTTTTTAATAAAGATAGAGCTTTTAGATAAAAACCTATGTCTTTTGAGATTTCTAGAACATATACTAAACTGTTTAATCTTTTCCACCTCTCACTTTCTTCTCTAAGTAGTCACTCATTGGGTAAGCTATGTTACTTTAAGAAATCTATAAAAGATTGTTAGAGTCTCCATTGTTCTAGAAAATTACCTTGTTACAGCACTTCAGATATTTATAAAACTACCATATTAAAAAAATAAGAGATCCCTTAGGGTCACCAGGAACAGCAAAAAAGATATATGCCTTGTAAAGCTTGCTGTAGATATGAAAATAAACACCCAGAATAAAGGCATGAGCTTACTAGAGAAATATAAATGATACAGATAATGTTCTACAGAGATCAACAAAATCTCAAATCTGATATATTTTGTATTAGAAGACAGATTAAGGCAACTAAGGGCAGTAGTAGGGCTGAAAAATAATTTCTTATATTTAAAGTAGTTGAAGAGTTTCATAAACACTTTTTTTGTGACTGACTTTCCAGTGTCAAAAGTCAGACTGAGCTCTAGACAAGGTTGGAGTAGAGGGCACATACAGAAAGTTCTTCCCTTTCTAATGATCTTAGCATTCTCCATCTGTTTTATGCCTTAAAAGATAAGAGAGAAATTTTCTTGTATGTTTTTCTCTAGCATTGCTAGAGGTCACCTGTAGCATTGCTCCTGGAAATAGCCCCTCAAGGTAATCATTTCCCATAGGCATGGATCTTGCACTCTCAGAGCTGTAGTCTAAAACTGTTTTCCAAGAGAAGTCTATACATCAGATCATTATTTAGGTTTAGAAAATTCCAAGGCTGAAGTTAGTTTTAAACTTCAGCAAGAGAGATGTTTTTTTCCCTTTCCAAATTTTCCACCCAGAAAAGGTCTGAAAAAAAAAAGCCCTTCAGAAATTTTTCCTAATGCATTTAGTTTCTGCTGTGAACTAGGGTGCAATAAGAAAAGCCAAGCTCCTAAAACTCAAAAAAATTCTTTGTTTCTACATAAACCTGCACATTGCAACAGTCACTGAGTGGACCACTCCTCTTTTGCTGCATCCTATCAGTATGATTAGGAACTGTGTAATTATGATTATAAAATTCTGGTTATTTGTGTTAATTTGGGGGGGGGGGGGGTTGTTGTTTATTTGAAATTGCAGACTGTCCATCTCTGCTTACAGAGGCTGGGATGGGCAGGGGAGGAGGAGTGATGGAACCTTAGGTTTTTGCTTTTGTGGGGAAGGAGAAGTCATATAGCTGAAAAGAAAGCCCAAAAATGACAGTTTCAAAATTATCTTGGGATATCAAAACCCACAAAATTTGATATGAGCATTACTTTGTTAGAATTTTCTTTACATTCCAGAGAACTATTAATTTTTTTGTATTAATTTAATTACAGAATAAATACAGAAGCTACAGAAAGATGAAATCAAAGTTAATTAAAACTCTTAAGTGGTTCCAAAAATTATAATAGTAGAATAAAGAGCAAAATTTTTCTTACTGAGTCCTTATTAGGCATGCTCAGCTTTTTCTATCATATCCTCAAGGAGTTTTTAATACAGAGAGAAAGAAGGAAAGGAATAAGAATGAACAGAAGTAGGGAGGAGCTTGTTAGCTCTACACCAAACACCAGTTCCTTCCTCAGGTAACCTGGTTCCATCCTACATCCTTTTTATTTCCTTTCCTTCCAAGACACAAAGATATTTGCTGCATACGAGAATTTGGTGTAACAACTGTGGGTAGAAAAGCAAAGTCAATTGTTATTGAGATCTTGATATTGGTATCACTTCCAATGGGCAGAAGGAGAAGCAAATACTCCAGCAGGACAAGGAGGTGAATTTCCTGGAATAACTAATAGAGACTGTGCCATCTGCTGAAACTGACTTTTCAGGAATTGAACTGTAACTGAGAAAGGCACATTTCCTTTTATCTTCCACTTTTTTTCTGCCCTTTTTCCCTTCAAGCACAGTCTGTCTTTCAAGACTGGGCTAAACTTCAGCAACTGGAGTAAAAGTGCTGCCTGAAATATATTCCTTTCTTTTCCCAGTGAGGGCAATTCAAACTCATGGAGAGGATACCTGAAAGGAAGGAGGAACAGGAAAAATCACGAAATTGGAGATGTATTTAAGGTTGTTTTGGGGAGGTTCACCAGATGGCACTGTTTCATATTGTCAGATACATTTTTTTTATGATGAAGAATGTGCTCCGTATTCATGGGCTGCCTTAGTAACTTTGAGATTCAGGTTTTTTGAGGCAGGCGTGGTTGGCAGGATTAAATAAACCCACACCATCCAGGCTGAAGCTGAACTCAGTGCCCAGATGCTGTGTGGGGTTCAGCTGTCTCCAAGAAGGGCCTCAAGAGGGACCTGGACAGACTGGAGAGTTGGGCTGATCCCAACGGGATGAGGTTCAACAAGGCCAAGTGCCGGGTCCTGCACTTTGGCCACAACAACCCCATGGGGAGCTCCAGGCTGGGCACAGAGTGGCAGAAAGGGACCTGGGAGTCTGGATTGCCAGGAAGCTGACCAGGAGCCAGCAGTGTGCCCAGGTGGCCAAGAAGGCCAATGGCATCCTGGGCTGGCTCAGGAACAGCGTGGCCAGCAGGTCCAGGGAAGGGATTCTGCCCCTGTGCTCAGCCCTGGGGAGGCCACAGCTTGAGTCCTGTGTCCAGTTCTGGGCCCCTCAGCTCAGGAAGGAGATTGAGGTGCTGGAGCAGGTCCAAAGGAGGGCAACAAGGCTGGTGAAGGGATCCAGCACAAGACTTGTGAGGTATGCCAAGGACAGACTCCTCCATCTTTAGATGAGGACACTGGATCACTGCTTCCTGGCCCTTGGGGCCTTGGCCTCCATTGGCCATGTGGTAGCTACGGTCAAGGGCTCCCAGCTGTGTGGAGAGGACCATGTGCAGGTGCCTGAAAGAGAAACCAGAAACCAGTCTGTGGGATGCTGACTGGGAAAGGGAAACCCACCAGTTTCTTCTGGCAATGGGTGACTTAAATGTTGTCACTTTACTGTGCCTTTGTGGACAGACTTGAGAGAGCTGTGCTGATTCAGGAGCTGTCCCCAGAAGATGAATACAGCTTTTTAAGGCATTTAATGGTTTGCTCCCACTGTTTGCTGAGCATGGAGCACTGTAATGTACTTCTGGGGACATTTTAGTTCATCAGTCCCAGGTTGGTGGCCAGGGCCAGCACTAAACACCCTTTGGGGCCAAGCTGGACACGTGTTCTCCTGCAGCTGGAGACAGTAGGGGTTGTGGCCATGGCCCAGGGAACCCTGGCTGGCAGCCACCAAATGCCACCTCTCAGCACAGGGGTTTTCAGGTCCAGTCACCACCATGGTGAAAGGACCCAGATCTAGGGTCCCAGCACACTTGGGGTGCCCTGCCAAACTGTCACAGCCCCATGGGGAAGCCAAAATTTTGTTATATCTTATGTAGATCTTGGTTTCTGTCCACAGCCATGTAACTGCCTCCTGCCTGCCTTGCCCTGAGCCTGAAGTGGCTGCAAACTGCTCTGCAACCAGACCAGTCCCAAGCAACATGGTAAGTGGGATCATAATTATCTTTAGTAATGAGGTTTTCTTGCAAAAGGTTTGGCTTGCCTTCAGAATGTCCTCCTACCTTGCACACTCCAGGGGAAGTGAAAAACCTTGCAAAATATCTGCAAGTGTGTGTCTGTGTGGTGCATCAAAGAAATTTCAGAAAATTTAAAAAATTAAGGAGACTTCAGAAAGTAGCTAAGGGATTGAGCTTTAGAGCTTGGCTCTGATCACAAAACCCAGTGAACTTGGGCCTTTTCATGCTTGGAGGGAGAAGTGGGGAGAGAAACACTTTATTTCTTCCTGTTTTGCTGAAGCTCAAAATGCTACAGCTTGGAAATTGTTGCATTGAGCTGTCTTCATCATAATTAGCAATTATTCTTTATTTGCCAAATAGCTGGAATAGCATTTTGGCAGAAGGGGCTGGAAGAATTTTTCATCTGTTTCTTTTGCTGTAACATATTTTTAGTCTTTATGTTACAGTTAGTATTATAGTATTACCAGAATAACACTGCTTTCATTGATATCTTTAGTGTCATCAAATTAAAAATTATTAGAACTGAAAAGTGCATTTTCCATTAAATTCTTAATTATCTTTTGTAGAAACGAATGAATAAGTTTGGAAATCCATTGCTGTTATTTCATGCATGAAGACTGTTATCAGCAAGCAAATATTTTTTCATCTATTTTTCTGTTAATAAATCTCTGAATTTTAAATCGGGTCTTTCCTTTTTCTTGTCTAAAATGTAACCTAGACTTCAAATTTTGAATTTCAGCATTTTAGGGAAGATTTCCAAGGTGCTTATGAAATTAACTTATAAAATGCTGTTACAGATACAAACTTTTCAAAACAGGGCTTTATATGGTGAGTTTCCAAAAATGTAGCCCTCTGGCTGCTTTTCTCGTGAATAGAGTGTTAAAACGTGCCTGATTTTCTAGCTCTGTCATGTTTTAAATTACTGTTGAGTAAACAGTTTTTTAATCTTCCTTTTGATATGATTTTCAGCTAAGTTTTTACTTACTCTCAAGATCATTTCACCAGAAAGTACCAGAAAAAGGAAATCTTAATAATTTGTTAGTGGTTTGTTTTGTATATTTTTGAATTTTGATTATACAAAGAAGAATGTGGATATTTTAATTTTCTTTTTCCAAGCTAAATTACTACTGCACTGAATTAATTATATATTGAAAGAGCTTTCAGATTTTTATATATATATATAAGAACTGTATATAATAGCTGTAATAACTGTATATAACTGTGTGTGTGTGTGTGTATATATATATCTATCTTTTTGGAGTGGCACTGAAAAAATAAAAAGGATGTAGCTCCTGGACTTGTTTTTAAAGGTGAGACTATCTGAGTATGTGCATTTATTGCCCAAGTTGATACTTTTTAGCTTGGGCAAAACTGGTTTGAGATTTCCCCTCAAATATGGTTAAGAAACCTTTTTTCTTTGAAGTATAATTAAGTTCAGTACAGAGAGGTCAGTAGTGTTCCTTCTGTTATAACTGAGCTTGAGGTTTTGTATTAACTCCAAGAGAATTATTAGGAACAATTTTTTTTTCCATTTTGCTCTAGCATTTTCTTTTTCTAAGTTTGTTAGCTCTAAAATCGTGAATGATGGGTTTCCTCTCCATATAAATACATCCACATTTTCTGTGCCAGATAGCATCTTACATTATTCTTTCAAGTTTTCTGATGAATTTGAGAAATAGAAGTGGACTCATAACTGTGTTCTCTTTCATTTCAGTTTGATTTTGATTGGGTACTGCAGCTCCTCATGATATAAAGCACTAAAATTCTTTGCTTATTCTTATGACAAGCTGTATGACCTTTCTCTTTCCTCACATTATTATTCATCCTTCTTTGATATCATTGCCATGTTAGTTTCAGTGCTCTGACATCCTTGGCATTCTGCCATGTTCTTCACAGTTTTGACCCAGAAATGTTAGAAAGGGAGGCACATTTTCCGAGAAGTTTGTTGCTACAGGAAAGGTAAACACGTTATTTTAAAGAAATTATTCTTTTTCTACTCTTTAAGCTCTTGGCTTGCATTGTTATTCTTTTCCCTATGAACAATTAGTCTTGATGCCTGCAGTCTCCTGGTGGATAAGGAGTCTTGAAAGTAGCTGGACTGCCAGGCTCTGAGGTGAACTCACATCAAAAGTCATGTAGCTATTGCAGCATAAAACCTGAAATAAATCAGAATATATGTTCTTTTGCAGTACTCCAAACAACAAAATTTATTGTTGTTGAGATATAAAATATTGTTGGTGAGATATAAAATAATTTCAGATCCAATTTAATATAAAACTCTCTGATGCTGGGATATTTACTAGACACACCTGAAAAATCTGAACAGTATCTCTATAGTCTGTGTCCATATGCAATGAAGAACTCTTTGGACAATCCCAAGATGATTTATTTTAGAGGAGGATAAACATCAAGCACATACTTTACATGAAAATTGTATGTACATGGAAAAGCCTGGATTGCTTCCCAGCCACCTCCCCCTCAGGGCACGGGGGAGACAGGGGGGGTTCAGGGTTAGACCTACACCTGGACAGATGTTTTGGGGGTGCATTAACTTTAGGCATCCAGGTAATTGTCCATAGAACTTCTGGCTCTCAGAAAAAAGGTATTATGGGGATAACATTAAAGTCTGAAACACAATAAAAATACTGAACAGTCTGTGCTTAAATGTAGAAAACAACTGAATTTTTCAAAATTAAACATACTGTGTAATATTTTTTTTCACCATTCTTCCTAATTAGAAGAAAGCAGAGGTTTGTATTTTTTAACAGCACAGAAAAATAATCTTGGACAAACAAACTGATGAGATTATTGAGAATGAGCTGAGCAAATTCAGATGTAGAAAATCACCTTACAGAAGTTAAAGCAACCCACATGCCCACACTCATGTATGTGTGTGGATATGTAAGTAGTGACCCACACAAGTAAAAGGCTTTAAGGCAGTGAGCTTGGCAGGTGAGGGAGTGAGGTTGCTCTCCAGTACAGAGATCACCTTGGGCAGACAAACAGATTGGATTTTGATTTTCATAAGGCTCAACTATGATTTCCATTACATCCTTCTGCAGCTGCTGTGTTTATAACATGCCATCAGTAATAACATCACTGATGACACTGTCTTTCTACAAGGAGGAGGGGGGGGTGTGATTATTATATTGACATTTTTCTATTTTACATCAGTGTCAAATGTTATCTTGAAAACAGTTATTCCTGAAGCCAACACTGTGCAGCTTCAGAATTCACCACTGTAAATCCATTACACTTCCTTTTTTCCAGTCAGTTTGATCTCTCTGGGACAGGATGTCATGCATCTTTATAAACAACACGTTCTGCTCTGTAGGGATGTATGTTCCTAAAAAAACCCCAAACGACACAGGAAAAAAAAAAAAAGAAAACAAACCAAAAATCTAACATGTATTCCCTATGTAGAAATGCTTTCTCCATAGCTATGCAAATGAAATTTGGCAAAGTTTTTGTGACAGCAGCAATGCACTCCCATTGACAGCCATGTCAAGATTGGAATTGTAGGTAATTATCCTGCAGATTTTACTATATGGTGCCATGGCTCAATCTGAGACACAAAGTCTGTCAGAGTGAAATCCACCTGCTTATAAATATTGATGTTCCCAACATGACTTGTCAGCTTGGTGATGAGTACAAGCTCTTTCTTATAATCCAGCGAATTATTGAACAACATAAGTTCAGTGTTGTTTAGCTTGCCAGCTTTGTTGTGATCAATTGCTGGATACCAGATGTCAGCTGCCAAAGCACCACATTGAAGTCATCTGTGATGAGCAGTATGCCTGCCACAGGATCTCTGCCAGTGTTGCAAGGAAGGCTATTGAACTCTTTTTTTTTTTTTTTTTTTTTTTTTTTAACTGTATTTAGAGCTTTTTTTGCAAGTTCCAGTGACAGTAATGTTGAACTTGCCACGTAATGGTATCATTGACCTGAGATTCCTGCCTGGTATTGGTTTGGTTTTAGTTTTTAGGTTTTTTTTCACTAGACTAAAAAACTTTGTACTGGCAAATTCTATAAGGCTATTGGCATAACTTGGTCTCTGTGTCTGGATTCCAAGAAGATTATTCCCCATGTGCCTCCCTAGATCCTATTTTAGTATGATTCTATGATCTTCACAGTGCCCTTTAACCCATCCATGGGGGGCACCTGTTTTTGGGGGCATGTTGGTACTGTTCTTTTGCTATATTTTGAGCCACCACCAACCTGCTTCAGTTCTCAACAGGATCCTGTAAATCTTTTCTGTAACATCCCCACACACACATAAATACACCTGTTTTCCCTTTTGCTTACCAGGCAACCCAATTGTGCTTGCACCATACCTTCTGTTACAAAGGAATTTCATCTAAGCAGTGTGAGTATTCTTTTAATTTTTTTTTCTAAAAATTCTCCTAATTTTTTTAAGTATTTTTGTAGTATTAATGAGTAGTATTTAGTAGTATTGAATATCTAAACTGAAACTGGCATTGTTCTGAAGGGCGACTATTTTGTTGCCAGAAACTGCTCTGCTTACATGATTAGAGATTTTAGGAACCCTTAAAGGTTAAAAAAAAATGGATCAATATAATTTTTAGGAACTGAGGTCACTGGACAGTGAATAGCAAGATTCTTTCAGCAAGTGTCATGATGTACATGTTAATTATATGGATCACACGAAGTATCCCACATTAGCTCAGAGACAGTTGACTAAAGTTTCTGAATTAATTACCTGAGTTTTTCTGCTTCTGTTTTTAACTTCTGTTATTTGGAAATTTTCCTGTCTCACTGAGACAGCTGTGTTTTCTGGGGGGTGGAGTTAAGTAAAACAGATAAGTGGATAAGTGCATTTCTGTTGTGTGCATAATGGACTGAGACTGAAGAATCCATCTAAGAAATATAGTGGCAATCGAACATTTAAAATTATTAAATTCTATATTTTACTTTTGAAGCAGAATGATGTGCTGTAAGGTACTAATGATCTGATTAATAAATACTAATATCTTCTTTCTAACTTGATGTTTTAGCTTCTGAGCGTTAAACAAAATGTTCCCTGAAGCATGATAACAACATCTTCAACTCCATTGGAAGGAAACTTTGCTCTTTGTACAGCCTTGTAACATGGAAACTTGTCCAATGATATCCATCAGAGTGGAATGAAATGTCAGGGGTAAGTAGCTGAAATGAAACATTTTAAAAGTGATTTAAATGAGTGTGCTGGGATGTTGGCAGTATCAGCTTGACGTAGCAAACTTCTTATCTGGGTTCACTTGGAGCTCGAACCTTACAAATTATTCCAGTACAGTTGTTTCATATCTGATTCACAAAAGGAAGGGAGAAGTGGTTCCCTGCTTCTTATTTAAATTTGTGACTGTAGGATCATGGAATATCCTGATTCAGAAGGGATCCATGAGGATCATTGAATCCCACTCCGGACTCCGTTGTTGTCTGAACACTCCAGGACTGAAGCCACCTCCCTCAAGAGCTTATTTGAGTGCTTGACCACCCTCCCAGTGCATAATTTCTTATTAACCAATCTGATTCAATGTCTTAAAGCTGGTGGTAGCCTCAGAGTTTTGATTAGATAATATACATTTAGTTGGATTACCATTAGATACCTGAAACAGCAAATGTTGCACAGCTTGTTCAGAAAATAAATGGTTAAAGGTGAAAGCATTGCTGAGCCAGCCTACAGCCATTCCCAAAACTCAGCCCTTGGCCTTGGTTCAATTCACAGACTTGAAGAGGACGTGGTGGCTGTGAGGAGAGCACTGGAGAAAGGAAATAAGAACAAATCAGCTCAAGCCCTGCTACAGGATGCATTTTCTCAGCAACACATAAGCCAGCCCCAGGATATCAGAAGTCATAAGCACAGGCCAGAAAGAGGTAGGGGAATAGAAAGGTTAGACAAGACAGTAGCTTTCAGAATCAATATAAAGGGAGAAGAGGCAAAAGTTTTCATTTTTCTCAGTGACCAACTTGGTAGATAGAGGGAGGTGTTCCAGGCAACGTACTGTCAGTATTGAAGGAAGCCCTGAATATAACACTTAGAAGTCAGAGCCCTTTTAACTTCAATCTGAATAGTCTGACATATTTTATTTTCATTTCACATTTGAATACTGTGTAGTTTTCATAAGGCTGTCGGTCTAAAAAAAAAAAAAAAAAAAAAAAAAAAGATAATTTAAATTAGACAGTGTCCGGCAGAAAACATTGAATGGAAATAAAATAGTATCTTGGTATATTTTCTGTGTTCTTGGTCTCTGTCCCCAAACTGCTAATTGCTCTTGGGTGCATGGGATGATGCATTCTCCAAGCAGCATAAAGTTTTTCTAAGGACAGTGTTAAAATTATGATTGTAATAAACACCTCTGCAAGGTTATTCAGTGTAGGTGGAGAGCTGAAGGCAGACTCAGCCAGTAGACCCTAAGGACATATTCAGCTCTTTACCTGTGTGTGTTCCAGAAGCAAGTGCAATAGTGCTGAGCTCCTAGAATATGGTTTTCTGCCATCACTGGTAGAGAATCCCATGCTGCTGTGGGTAGAGAAGGAGGGAGGAACTTGGCCTTCTGTATGCAGGAATGCAGAAGGTGCTTATCTAACATAAACATTTCATCTGAAATACACAAAGTAGAAGTAGCAGTTTTAATGTTGCAAAACTACTGTGTGGTCTTGAGCTGTTTGGTGGCATAATTTATTGAAATGTAAGTTCAAGCAGAGTTGCAGTTGTTAGATATATGCATATGCTAGAGAATGGGCTATATTACTTTGTACCTGAGAGATTGCTTAGGGAGGAGAATGTATGGCTCCATGAGCAGCTCATTTTCATTACTTTCTCTGATGCTTTCTGGATAACGTGAAAGAAAAACAGTTTTCATTTACAAAACAAGTTCAATAAGACAAAGTGATTTAACCTTTCTTATTGATTTATTTTGTGGCGTTTTAAATTAATATTTCCATTCAAGTGTTTAGTGTTGAACTTGCAAAGAGAGAGGCTGAAAGTCTCTTCAGTCTCAACAAATAAATGTATAATACAGATCCTCTGACAAGACCATTTAATACTAAACAGTGAATAGATTTCTAACCTCCAGATTGCCAGTGTACTTATTTTCTCACTAGTACCTCCAGAATATTAGGAATAGTTGCCTCACAAATATAATTTGCTAAAGTATCACAAATCTATCATAATATTTTTTTCTGCTACCATAAGGTGAAAGACTTGTAGCAATAGAAATCTGAGAGTTAACATTTCCCAGTCTGTGGAGTCAAAGTTTGTACAAAACCTCTCTCAGTACTCTTTCAGTAAATTTTTATAATAATAACAATTCGTTTTAATTTTCTTAAGTTTAATCCCTAGCTGTAGCATTCTGAACATTTATGCATTTTAGACTTATTAAATGAATATCCTAAAACTCATTTTTGATAAGCCCTGATAGCACTTAATTCAATAACAGGTAGAATCCCCTTAAAAATCTAGAGGCCATTAATCACTGCTGGGATAGAGGAGTCAATGCTTTATGATCCTAAGACATTTTACAGTTAGGTAAGATGATCTCTACATTTTATGGAGATTTATCATCCTCATTTACAAAGAAAATATGCAGTAGTATTTTTTCACCTTCTTCAACTAAGCCAGCTGAGCAATCCTGAAATTTAGGTTAATTAAGTTATAAATTATTTTCTACTGACATATGGTTTCTATGGAATGGTAAAACTAGGTGTAGTGTCAGCATTTTTTTGTGATTAAAAGGAATTTCTCTAAATTAAGACAAACTAGTCTTTGCACAAACAAATTACAAGCATTGTTTTTTTAGTTCCTTTCTAATTGATACTGTCTAAAGGTTTGGGGTTTTTTACTTACCTTGCAACCAGGTTACAAAGATTCTGAGTGGCCTTTCATGAAAAGCCACAAACAACCAAAATAGGAAGGAACAAACTGATTAATAACAACAAGAGTATCTGTCTGGTTGCTATGAAGATGTATAAGAGAGTTTTCTTCTGAATTCTTCAGAGTTTTCTTCAAAGTTTCAGTTTGCACTCACAGATGCTTGTCTAATACTCAATGTCTATGCCATTTTATATTATCAGTTGGTTTAGAAGGTTATTTGCTACAAGGGAATTTAAGTAATTCAAGATAATTTTTCAGTCTACTCTGAAAAAAAAATTTAGTTTATCTGTGGAATTCTATGCTCCCTGAATTTTGTAAGTTTCAAACAATTAAATCACCTAGGAGATAGAAATATACTTTAATATATAATTGATTTTATTTTCTGCTTTATTAATTTCTTTTTCCAGAATTCTTGTCTACTCTCTGTTTGAATCCTTGCTGACATTTAAGGCAATCAACCATTACCTCCTGTGTAAAAGGAAGTCATGTTATCATTATGCTGATCTTATTCTCCTACTTTTGGAATACAAACTGTATCTTCTTGCTGTCCTTAGGACTGTTTCCAGTGTCTGTAAGATAAATGCAATAATATATAATGGGTTAACCCTGGCTTGCAGCCAAACAGGTTCTTAGCTTCTTCTGAGCCCTCCCTCTCACTGGGGCTGGGGTGAGGAAAAAGGGTAGAACAAGAGAGAGAAAACTTGTGGGTTGAGATAAAGACAGGGAGGTCACTTGCTGATGATCACTACAGGTGAACCAGACTCAGCTTGGAGAAATTAAGTTAATTTCTTGGCAGTTAAAATAAGTATTTAATCAGTAAAGCAGTGAGAAATTAAAACTAAACAAATATTCCTACACTCAAGGAAAACCTCTTTTCTCCCCCTTTCCCAGGCTGCACTTCACTCCCATGCCCATCTCCACTCCAAGCACCTCTGCTCCCCTGCATTATCCCAAAGACTGTGCTCAGTCCCTTCAGTGAGGACACAGGCAGCTCAGGGATGGGGGATGTGCTTTCTTTTTGTTGTTCCTTCCCTCCAGCTCCAGTTCAGGTCCTCCAAAGGCTGCAGTCCCTCCCAGGAGTGCCTGCTCCAGTGTGGGCTCTCCACAGGCTACAATTCCTTCAGGAAATCCATGCTCTGGTGTAGGCTCATATATGCACTACAATTTTTCCAGGAGTGTACCTACTCCAGACCTCAGTCCCTCAGTGGGAATGAATGGGGGTGAGTTTAAGGTATCCTGACCTGCCATGGAACCCTTCCCCCTCTCACCACCTTGCTGATCCTTGTGCTGTCTGTCACTCATTTTGTTCCCTCTTCTTTGCCCACTCTCCCTGCCCTTTCTTAAATCTGTTTTCAGGGGCAACCCCAGGATGGTTGACATGCTCAGCTGTGTCCCACTGGGTGCCTGGTGTGGAGCCATCAGGAATTGTCTGGGTGTGGCAGAGCCACCCCTGGCTTCTCTTCACAGAGGCCACATCTGCAGCCCCCCTACCCCAAGCACCTTTCCACCTATGCCTTGTGCAAGCATCTTAAAAGAAACTGCTTGGAAAAAAAAGTATGCATAGACAAAGTTATGTTCTAAAACTCTTGCCCAAGGCTGCAAAGGAAACTGAGCAAGTTGCTCTTGCTTTCCAGATGAATATTATAACCATTAGCCTGAGGGAAAATGAATGTTCTGCTTTCTGATGTATTTTTAAAGTGTTGCATTTCCAATATGCAATAATTCTCTCTAAGTATATTTTTAGTAGAGGGTTCATTGCTGAGTCCTGAATTCAAGAAGGTAGCAAAGTGCCTAATTTTGGCTAGTTTAAGACAAATTCCTTTTAACAGTGTTTCCAGTCAGTGATAGACAAGATTTACTAGCTGAGGTTCACACCATGGTAACTGTAGTCATGTTAGCACAATTCTAAAGTGCTTCTCTCAGAAGTGGTTCAAGACAAAAATAGAGGAGGTAGAAATCTCTTTCCAGAGTACAGGTCAGTTCCTAGATTACCACGTAAGTTTTGGCATGGCCAGGGCAAAGAAAATCACATTTTCTGAGGCTAGCATCTTGCCCTTTAATTTTTGTTCTGTAGCTCATTGAAGGAAATCCAAGTTATTTTCATTAACTGAAAGGTATTGTTGCAACTTGCACAAAAGGTCTTGATTCCTGGTTTATTTCTTTCTCTCTTCTAAAGCCAAAGAGGTATCTTCTAAAAGTGCTGAGCCTGTTGTATTGTTTTAGACAACAATACAAGTGTTAATTGTGCTTATACTTTTCTTTCACTTAACATGGACATATTGAGAATGTCCTACTTAGCCAGACGGCTCATCCATCTCACGCAGCTTCTATGTCCAGAAGTAACACAGGCACTCTGTTGCCCTCACACTCTGCCAGCATCAACAACTGTTGTGTTAGGAATATCTGAGGGACTGTCCCTGCCTGTTGTCCAATAATTTAATTTAGATGTCGACCTGCTGATAGGGTTTGTTTCCCCATGTGTTTGTGTCTGCAAATCCTACTGCCAGGGATGTAAAAAAAGAAATCTTCCTTATTCTCTCTTCAGCTGATCCTACTACTTTTATCAAGGAGCCACTAGGTCTTGAATGCAAGCACCAGGTGTGCATAAATTTTCTCATTTCTCCATAATTTTGTAAACATTGATCAATATTTTCTCCCCAAATGTGGGAGCCTGAGCCATTTTAATCTTGTACAGCAGCTGCTCCGTGCCTTTGATCTCTAATTCCAGTGTGCAAAATCCAGACCTCTGTGCAGTGTTCATAATGTGGGTTCACCAAGTTTTTATGTGCTAGCAGAATATAACTCTGTTGTCAGATGCTACTATGACCAATGTGGAGAAAAATATGTCTGTGTATTTGTGCAAATCAGTGTCAGGTCCATTGGTTTAACCACTGGAAATACAGCAGTTCTCATGTCAAAATGGTTCTGGGTAGAAGTTAACAGAGATGTTGTGACAATCTTTAATTTACTGATGCAACTGCATTTGTAATTGGTTCAGAGTACACATCTGTTTAGGTAGAAGATATGACAAGTTTAGAATGTTTCAGAGACACAAAATAATATATGTAGTTTAAAAATAATGCAGGTAAGATGTGGCTGAAATATGCTCAAATAAGATACCTGTATAAGAGGTTCATTTTTCTATGGGTATTAAGGACTGTGGGTGCTAAGTTATGAAATTATTTTAGATCATTAATTCAAGCATGGCAATCATTAATTTGCATATCAGATATTAGAATTCAGTAGTTTTATTTTAAAATTAATTTAAAAAACCTGACTCTTCCATGTTTGGTTTTCTCTGTACAGCTGAATTTTAGATGGCTGTGTATTCTTTGTCTCAATTTTTCTACCTTTCATTAGGCAGGAGATAAATGCCCAACCTGCTCATGTATTCCTGCCCAACATAACAAAATAGGGCTCTATAATATGGTAGCTCCTCCTGAGAGGGAAGAATTCAATTTCAGTTGAACTTAATTTCAATTAACAAGTGTCCCAACAATAGATGGAGTATTGCTCTAAAATCACTGAAATTTCTGGTTTCTTGGTATTACATTTGGCAGTGGAGAACAGACTGTTTCATAGGCATCATCTATTGGGGTTCCTTTACAACATGGCTTAACTCCTTTACAGAGGAAAGAGTAGCTACTCTAAATTAAAGATTATATTGGAACCCAGGCAGTAGTATTTTCCTTTTGAAGAAAATGCTATATCGTAGGAACTTGAATAATTTTGGGGAGTTAGTATATCATTTAGCAGGTTTCTTCCAAAGCACCAACAGATGGAATTTGTCTTCAGCTACAGGAGACTGTTAGTAGGGCTCTTCTCTTTCACTAACAGCTTAACTTTTCTTTTTCCCATTTACTTTTCAACCTAATGCCAATAAGATTTATTCTGCTCCTGATAAGTGATCAAGAAAGTGTGGGTAGCTGTTTCTCTTAGAGTAGGAGGATGTTTCTAATTGGCTCTTAGTCATGAATAAAGTTAAAAGGCACTTTGATCCTTTTGTCTTTCCTTTTTATGAAAGGATAGCAGTTAAAATAATTTTGTGCACCAGATAGTTTCTATTCTAGGGGAACAGTCATTCTCTTAAGAGTATTATCCCAAGTTAAATTACTGGCTCTTGCTCAGAGTAGATGAATATAATGTGGCCAACAACCACCCTATCCTCAGTTGTGGTATCTTGGTGAGATGGTGTCAGTCCTTAGACAGTAAAACTGTAGTGGTTTGTACATTCTTTTCAGCAACATTTCATGGATTTTGATGAGCCTGCTATCACTACTGGTGATGGCTTCTATCAGTCTATCTGGTAGGTATAAAAATGAGTTATCAAAGATAGGAGCAGAATTTGAACTTCATAATAGGTTTTGATTCCTGTCACAACCAGAGAATGACAAAAGAATATAGGAGAAAAATACACTTCTGCAATGTATCTTTAGGATCTTAAATATCTTTATCGTGTTTTCTACAGCAAAAATTATTATTTCAGACTGGAGTTGTTTTCCTTTAGCAAGCTATTTTTAATGCAGGGATGCTTTTGAAGCCTGTTTTGGCTGCACTTCAAAGGTGGTGGCAGCATTGCCTAGAAGAAAGTAAAGAAATCTGAGAATTCAGGACTTTATTACATATAATCCTGTCTCTGCCAGTGACTTGTAGGGTACTAGAGCAAACTGCTGTCTTTTGTATGTGCCCAAGCAAGTAGTCAGGCAGATTATAAGATTAGATTGAGTTCTTATCCTCAATTGATTATTTTTTTCCCCCCAAATTGTTCCACTGCAGTGTTGATGGAATTAATAGTCTGTAATTTGTCAAGGACAGTAGGCTTATGGCTGAAAGAAAAGTGGTTTTCAAAAGTTCTGCCTTCACCTGAAGGTACAACTTGAATGAGAAAACAAGTCTCCCACTGCCTCTTAATCTCACTGTAGAAAAAAGCTTGTCAGTGCTTCTGAGATACCCCAGTTCTGAGTGTGGTGTAGTAGAACTGAATTGTTAAACATCTCTAGAAACAGCTGTAATGTTAAGAAAGATCCACAGAAAACCAGAAGGTGTTAAGTGTTGCAGAAGATAATGCATTCAGATGGAAAACCACATGAAACATAAAAGCTAAAATGCACAGTGATGGTAGGCACATTAAGATTGTAGATCTCATGCAGTAATGGATGACATTTTTTTCAACATAGATAATGTGATCTGTCACCTGTGACGTGTCATCAATGGAATAACCTTGTTTAATCTTCTCCTGTGAATTTCTCAATATCATGTTGAAAAACCACAATGAAAGGATGAAAAATGAAAAAGGGATATAGTTACAACTTGTTAGTTAAAGGCCAACGTTGAACCAAGAGCAATAACAAGAACCAAACACTATTTTGGGTATCTCCAGCACAGTTCAGAATGGTCTCATTTCTTTGGTTTCCAGTGGCTTATGATAACACTTCAAAAAAAATTGTTGAAGATACTGAAATAGTGAGATGTGAAAAAGTTGGTCAGAACCTGAAAATTTTAACCTAGGAAAGTAGTGACTAGGAGAAAGAAGTTCATTAATGATTCAAATGATTTAGTCAAGATTGACAGGGTTAACATAGAGGAACTATATTGCATCTTTCACCAAGATGGAATATATTGAGAATTGTATGCCAAAGTTTCTTCCTTTTTGCTGTTACGAAATAATTTTGATCAGTTTGTGTTTGTCTAATTTAATTGTACTTTAGAAATGCCTATCACTTTTGGATGCTGTCCAACATACAAAAATTGAGGCACCCAGAGGGTCCATAAAGGGTTTCCATTGTAAATTTTTTTGCACTTGGATTCATTACATGTCTGTTTTTATTCTGCACTACCTGAATAAGTGAAATATTAAAAGTTGCAGATTACTTCAGCAGAAATTCAGATGGCCAAAGTACAAGCAGATAGAGGCTTCTCAGCATACAGAGGCTTCTCAGCATTGCTCTTCATTGCACTGTGGTAATATCCAAAAAACTTCCATTCATGAAGTCAGAAACTTTCATTTGCTGGGAGGGGTCCCAGTGTGAGTGGGAAATTACAGATGAAGGTGTCCTTTGAGCTTTGTTCTCTAATCATTATCATATCCTCATGAATCCCTCCTTCTCTTCTTGCTAGTAATAGTACAGTGAAGGTCAGCAGGCAGTGCCAAGAAAACTCTGAAATTGATTTTGCTAAATGTTCCTATTGCAATATATCACTCCTACTTATATTCCCCTCTAAAACTCTACTGGGGGAATAGCTACAGTGATAAAAATCTATCTCAAGCATATTGTATGATTATATCTTGCATTTTCAGAGACTTTGCTGAGGGGAGCTTATTCTTTGCCCTTGCTTAAAATTGCAGTTCTCAGTCAAGCAGAGAATTCTTAGTTAAATGTTTTCATGTGATGCTTCTCACAGTGTGCTAATTTTTGTTCCTTTGTTTTGTGTAAAAATTCTGACTTTATTTCAGCTTCTTCTCCGTAATTTTGATACAACTTTTAAAGAGGACATAGATGAGGCAGCATCTGCAACAATGGCTCTTGTTGAAAGCTTGCTGGATAGAGATGGTTGTTAAACAATTTTCATTTGGAAAATCTGATAATATAATTCCAGACTTAAAGTTTCTTAGTCACCAAAAACATTTCTCCTCTCTTTGTCTTCTGTGTATATTGTTACATACGTGTTAGGATTGTTATAATAGCTGATTGCTAAAAATACTCCTTTTTTTCCTCCCCCGAAGAGGGTAAGTTTCTAATATGTTTAGTTTTAGGTCTTGTGAAAAGCAGAGGGGTTTGGCAATATTTGAAAAAGGAGAATTATCTTGTATTCTACATTTTATCTGATAACAGGTAACATACGTTATAGGGTTTTTTCTTTAAACTAGAAATACTTAGAGAAGCTAATGTCTTGTTTTCCTTATGTATTTCAGATACAGAATATGTGAATATGAAAGGACTGTTTCTTGTCAATCATAACCTCTTTTATGGCATGAATGTACAAAAATCAATTCTTAAAAATGAAAAGCACATTTTATTATCCACATAAGCTGTTATCTACTAGCTGCTGGTGGAAAAAACTTTGCATCTGAACTACTGTCTTTCTGTATCTAATACCATTTCAATAGTGGACAATTGAAGGAGTGAGAAAGAAAAAAGGAGTCTATTCATTTGGATTATCCTAGCAACTGGGAAATATCAGGGGTTTAGGCTGACAGAAATAAAAATTATACTGGTTGAGACACCCATTACAGATTTTTGATGCATTACAAACATACTCCCCATCTGCTTGCATTTTTATCGGTTTACTTATTGCAAGGAAATCCTCATTTTATTTGAATTATGTGTGAAGAGATAGTGGTGTTGAAAAATGTATTTATCTTCTAAAAGGATATCTTCATTCTCAATTAGGCTTTCTTCTAAAGTATCCCCTCTTAAGTGAATGTAATTACTGAGAAAGTAAGCACCAAGTTGTGACAAGAGGTATTTGTGTGTGTCCTGAAGCTTTCTTCATAACCAGATAACTGGTCATGAAAATGTTAAAGGAAGGATGAATCACAGTTTTAGAATTAGTTGAAATGCATTGAAATAGCCATGAGTAAGAACAATAAAATAATTTAAAATTGATAAATAATTGAATGCAAAAAACCCAGTCTTTCCTCAGCCATTCCAATTCACAGGTTCAGTCTAGATTTCAGTGTGTGGTTCAGGGACAAGATTTCTGTCAGACTCAATAGGCACCAGGTCTTGGAGCTTCTTGTTCATTAGGTATTTGACTTTCTTGTTTCTCTAGCTGAGATGAAACAGAGATTTAAAAAAAAAAAGACAGTTCAGACAATTTTTTTTTTTAGTCAACTTCAATGGGTGACGTTCTCTTCTAATCTTTTGATTACAGTTAATAATAGAACGTTTAAAATTAATTCATTAACCATCTTCAAAAGACCTTAGCCAGATCCATCAAAGCCTACAAACCATAAAAGTAATCAACAAATATTTTCAGTGCCTCTTGGCAATAATGGTAAATATTTGGATATAAGGGGAAAACAGTTATTACCATCTCTTTTTTTTTTTGCTTTACACCACAAGCCTTAGCTTCCAGTTTGTGAAAGAAAAGCTGTCCTTATTTCAGTGTTTCTAGGGATAAGTGACACAGCATAGAACACAACTTCTGTATGGTCCAAAGTCTCATATAAAGATACCTTGAAGCAAAGACTATTTTCATAGCACATTACATTATAGACTAGGTGTGAAATTAGTTTTATGGTGACTGGACAGCCTGAAGGTTGTTAGCCTTTTATTATGTACAGCTTCTCTTATATAGCTACATTAGTATTTTTTTATAGATAATCAAGTACACTTCAGTGAATTAATTATTCTTAAGGTATATAGAGAAGTTCCTAAATATTTCCTCAGCTGTTTTCACACTTATGTTCATGATAATTTGCATATTTCCATAATCTTCTTTGTTTATAAATAGTAAAATGTCAAGAAAAAATATGAAAATATAGGATTTATTAAAGCTGAATTTATACATTTGTGTCACTTCTGTGGTTAGAATTTCTCAATATCTCTGGTATATCATTTTAGCTATACTGAAAAGGGTTTAGGAAGAGTTTTCTAATGGTGTTCTAGTGTTACAATTTTTCTAATGTTATTATGGGAAGTCATGAGAGCTGCTGCAAAGCTTTTGAATATATTTTCCCAAGCTTCTCAGTCTCAAGAGCAATGATTTTGCCAGCTATGTTGTCCTGTAAAGCTGAATTTCATGAGAAGCTACAACCTACATACCAGTTTCAGTTGTTTAAACTGGGCATTGGTTCATAAGGTAGTAGCAGAGAAAATAATTTAATACGAATATTCTAAATATATAAGATGCAAAACTGGAAAAGCTCAAAAGAAGCAGAACAGTCCTCTCCAGACAAAGGCCAAATTTGCTAATTGATGAGATTTGCTTTTTCTTGGAAAATGCCCATTTGCTGGGACAGAATAGTTTCCTGTAAATACACTCATTCCAGTCTAACTTTCTTAGCTCTAACAGTATGTGCCTGTAACAAATCCAATAATTCTGTAATTGGAAATGAATCAGTCATGTAGAAGGCATAATGGTTTCTTTTCTTTTCCAGCTGATTCCTATCTAGGTTCTAAACCAGAGCTCATCCTGGCATCCTCTGCCTCTTTTTTGTGCTCCTCTCCCACCTCTGACTTTGGACCAACAGAACCAGGTCACGGGTTAAACCTGGAAACTGGGTTCTGATTGGGAATGTGTTTCTTTCTTAATGTAGATGTCTTTGTGACCACAGAATCAACAGAAGAGACCCCAGAGAGTGAGGTGGGCTGCCAGGTGAGTGGTCCTACAGCTGGCACAGGAGCTGAAAGTGCAAGGCTTGTCAAACCAGTCCTCCCAGTCTCAGTATTTTCAAGCCTCAGACTGGTCTGTGATGGCACTTGAAATAGTTTGAGGCTGCTGTAATGGGAACACTTAAAATCTCAAATTCAACAGCCAGACAATCATTTCTCATTGATTTCTCTTATGCATTTTAGCTCCTTGACCTAGATTTACATCCAGTTTCCAAGTGATGTCAATGCAAGCTCTGTCTGCAGAGAGTATGCACTCAGCATTTTAGAATTTTTCGGTATGGATTGGTAGCCAGGCATTAAGTTTGCCTTAGCAGTTGCAAAATAGGTCATAGATAATGACTATAAACCATAACCATTTCTATTTAGGCCATGTAATATCCTATTAAGGTGCTGCTTGAGTAGTTTCATGACATGTCTAATCTTTAATTGAAATATTTATTGTTAATTTAGGAGCATCTCTTGCTAGAAGATATTTCATATTCTTTCTGTACTTTTCCTCTACTGACATAAATCTGATTATGGGAAAGTCCTGCAGAAAGTCCTCTGGGGATGTCTGGAACAGTCAAAAGCCACATGTTTCTCCACCTTGAGAAAAATTGCAAAAGGCAGGGCTGTCCAGAAAGCAGGAGCACTTTGGGCTTGTGCTCAGTCAGTGCATTCCTTCTGACAGTCTTTGCCTCTTGGGCTACTGTCCAGGCTCCTCCAGTGGAAATTAAAACTGACCCTGACCAGTGCATCCCCTCAGAAAAGAAAGACAGATTTGTCTTTTCTGTCTTCAGAGTGATTTAGAATTGAGTTACATTTGCACTTCCCCATGCAACCTGCATGGAAATTCTCCTCACGGTTGTAAATTGTAAACACCTCAAAAAAATTATCTGAATTTTTCATTTCTAAAGAGACTTTCATGGTGTCTAATGACACACCAGTGAACTGGGTGCATGTAAAGAAGAAGCTCCATGTTAGGCTGTTTTAACAATCTACCTGGGAAAACAAAACAAAAAATACACACACCCCCCAAAAAAAACCCAACAAGAAACCCCACAGCCAACCAACCCAAAAGCCAGCAACAACAAAAACCCAAAACAAACAAAACAAAGAAAACCCAAACCAAAAAAAAAATCAAAAATAAAACCCACATATGCTCCCAACAGAAACAACAAAACCCCAAGCAAGACAAACAAACAAACACATCAAAAAAGCCCATATAACAAAATGACCTTTCTAGGCATTTGGACTTTTCTCTCTGTACGAGTGTTTGTATGTTACACAGGATAATAATAATAATAATAATAAAAAAATCACAGGCCTAGATACCTGTTTCTAAAATAAGTGAATTTAAGCTATCTTCAGAGAAGAAAAGCTGAAGAAAAGTCTGTTTTGGCTGGTGCATTTGGATGGACCATAGAACATGTGATGTAAAGAGATGTGTTCATGTCATACAAAAGGTGAGATGACAGGGGGAGAAGAGGTAAGGGAGGTTATTTCCACCAGCAGTGTACCTGTAGGAGCTGGAGTTGCCTTTTGAAGAATTAAAATCTCTAGTCAGGAACTCCAGAGAGAAAAAAAAAAAAAAGAGAAAAGGAATACCTTGTTTCAAGCTTTTTTCAAAGAAGAAATAAAGCAACATGTCTGCAGAGACATGAAAGATATGACACATCCTTCAGGAAAAAAAGTTGTTGTACAGATAAGGGTAATTAATTTAGTAAGTAGACCAGAAGATGAGGTAAGTGCATAACAAAAAGTCTTGTCACATTGATCCTCTTGAGCAGCTGCACAACTGCAGTGGGATTTTCAGGTTGTGTTCCAAAGAAAGTGCCAGCTGGGGAGATTACAGCAGTTACTTTAATGGGACTGGGTTTTTTTCTTATATTTCAGAATGGAGAAGCACCAGATCTTCTACTTGTGTCTTTGGTAATGTTCATTGCATATAGCTTTGAGTATGTGTTGTGCAGTTGAAAATTACTGCAGTTTTCAGAAGGATAAAGATTAATAAGGACAAAATCTAATAGTGTTTTTATTTCTGTTATAAATCAATAAATTCTCAGGGGGAATGCTATTTATCATAGAACTGGTAATAAAATAACTGACAAGACCTGAAATTAGAGCATGGTAATGTATTCTATCCCACTCCTTTTCATACCAAGACTGAAAATGTTCATTTGTGTTCTGGATATGAGTGGGGTTTTTTTACCCAGTAAACTGAAGACCATGTTTTTACTCAGAACCTTGAAAGCTGATAGAAACCCCTGGCAATTTGTTGTATCCTGCAGGCCCTGTGTGCTTAGCTGAATGGTTTGAACTGGTGAGGAGCAACATAACCTACTAGTAAGTAAATAGTGTGAGTAAATCTGCTCAAGAAAGAGAAGGGCAACTAAAAATCCTCCTTAAGAATCACTCTCAGCACTGGTGTTGCATCTTGAACCCAGCAGATTTGCACAGCCACTCTTTTAATCAGACTTTACACAAACTCCTGCAGTTGCAAAGGAACTCGGAGTGATTCCTGGTTGAGTTTTGTTCTTTCTTTGGTGTCATTTGGGTGAGAAAGGGCAGACTGGGACTGTTTGTTCTTTGTGTATGAAGAAGTCAGAATCTAAACTGGGAGCTTCTAATAGTATCAGAGAGCACGTAGTGTGAGGCAGCAAAGACAGGCAGGGGAGACTAAAGGTTTCAATAAAAATGCAGTGCAGAATTCTCAGTAGCACATCAGGTAGAAGAGAGAGCAGAAGGGACTGTGCTCTGTAGCAGAGGAAATAATAATGATTAAGGTGACTGTTCTGCTAATAAATAATAAATCAACGAGAGAGTTCACTGGTAATAATACTACTGAAGAGCAAAAAAGAAACACTACCTCTCTGTAAAAGAAGGATTTTACACAATATGAACAATTTAACACACCTCTAAAGACTTTGCTCTGGCTGATCAAAGAGAATTTTATGATCAAAGGTGCTTTTTAGAGATGTAAAGGAACAGTGATAAAATAACCTTTATTGAGTGAACATAAACTCAATATGTAATTCATGACCTCTAACAGCATAGAATCCTATTTTGTGGACAAAAGATCAGTCTGTAGGATAGACTAAGGGGGGAAAAGGCCTTCATTTTATAGGGAGAAAAGGAGGCAGCTTCAGGAGAGATGTGGAAGAAAAGGTATGAGTGAAAGAAAAGTGACTGACAGAAGCTAGAGATAAAAAAAAGAAACAAAAAAAAAAAGAAGGGTTTGGGGTTTGGTTTGCTTTTTTCCACACCTGATGATCCTTCTCAACTGGAAGGAGGAAGAGGCCATATGAAATGATCTGGTATAAGCTCAGCTTCCCATTAACATGGGTTCTCAGAAACATGCAAGAGAAAACAGTCCTGGTTTAGAATTTCTGGGAAATCTTCAAACAAACAAGAATTAACTGGCTTCTCATTTATGAGAGTTCAAAGTTTGGCTGAAGGCACTGTAAGGAAGTTTGCTCTCCAAGTTCTGGGATACAAAAAGCTCAAAATGACTGAAATAATGTCAAAATATTAGTTTTTAGGATTTGATTTTGTACTTGTACTATAGCTAATATTGAATAAGTGAAATAAATCTTAAATAATCTCCTGGTAAAATACACCTACAATTACAAAAAGTCATGAATGACCTTGGATTTCTTTTTAAATAAAGGAGGTGTCCATCTCCTTTATATAAGCCAGTGCTGATAAATAGTTCCAGGTTATATTTGTGTGATCCAGCTCTAGTTGTGAACATCTAGCACACTAGATTTAAGCCTGCTGTACATATTATAAGAAGCTATGGTAGACCAGGAGTTGATGCCCTTAATAATGCACTGCTGAATCCCAGCATTTATTGCTTGTGCCATGGGTTATTCAAACACCCCATGTAATTGTCAGAGGAGTCTGACCCTGCTGTTTTCTTTTCCTACACCCCCTCCTTCTGAAGGTACCTTCTCACACCCAGACTCCTGGGAGGTGGCAGCTGATGGTTTGAAGGAGCAAAAAGAGAGAGATGCTCCCTCTTCCTGCAGCCCCTCCTCTGGTCCAATAATAGAAGTAGCTAAATAAATATAAAACCCATCATCCTTCATGCTGAAGTGACTTATTTAATATCTATTATACAGCCAATAGTTTTCTATTGTAGTTTTATCAGGCCTCTTCACATAATTTAGTTTTATTAACAAGGTATTGATGACAGAACTCCAAGGCCATATGAATCAAGAAAGCTATTTTCTTGGCTTATGTATAGGAGGAACCTTTAGACATTCACATACCAGGGCAGATTTAACTAAATTGCATTACAAATGCACTCAGTGGAACATCATCTTAGTGTGAGAAACATTCACACTCCATTAATTATCCCCAGGTAAATTTTGAGGAAAATTGATCCTGTTAAAAAAATTGAAATTAAGAACTCATTAACTTAGAGTGGCTGCTGTCTGTACATGTAAAAGTATATGAAATTAAATTTTTTATTTGCAGAGCTATTATAATATAAGTTAAGATAATGCTTAAGATAATGTGCTAGCCATTTAATCAGAAATATTTCAGTGTTTTCATGATTTAGAATCTTACCAGCTAAAAGACCAACACCCCAAAATATCTAGCAAAGAAAAAAATAATGTACCTTCTCATCTGTGGAAGGTCATGAACTGCCCAAACTTCCATTACAGTGTCATGATTGAATAAACTACAGGGATAGATTTGGATCCTGAAAAGAAAAAGCAGTCTTACACATGGCACCCATTTCTTGGACAGGTAGAGGTGGGTGAAAGACTTCAGTTGTTAGCAATGCCTGGCTGACCAGTGTAACACCCGTGGAGTATTAGGAACTCAGATCTTGCCTGTTTTCATTTAGAAAACAAGTGTGTTTTTTTAAAACCTGAAATTAGAAGTCAATATTTTAAGGGAAAAAAGTTTTTAAATTGCTAATGAAATAGAGATCAGTTACTCCATGTTAAAAAACAGTGTTATTGGTTTTTTTAAAAAATTTATTGTTTTTTAACATAAAACAATGCAGTTATTCTGAAACGTCTTAAAATTATTTAAACAGTATAGAGGAATGGATAACAAGAATGCAGTACAATGATATAAACAGTAAATTCCCATGTTTGCTCCTCAGTCTATTTAAACTTTTCTCACTATAAATGCTGGGTAAAAATAAGTGAATAAATAATCATGGAAGAAGGAGCTGTAACTCAAAACTCTCCAGGACCAGGTGAGTTCTCTCATCACTTTGTCATATGCATTGTCATACATTGCAGGTCTCTTCCCTGTCCAAAATTTTTTTCTTTTTTGTTCCATTTTGGCACAGGCTAAGAGTGTGAAGGATTCCTCTGTACCTCTGTGGACATCTGTGGTGGAAAATGCCTATAAGGCTGTCAAGTAAAGCTCATGGCTCAAAGGTAAGAGAGAAGACTGGGAGAGGAATTACATCTCCTGGGTGTTCCCCAACCATTAAGATCCAATAGAAAATTCAGACAATGAGAGCTTCATTTTAGAACAAAGCAGCTGCACTTTCATTCTGTGAGCATCCTTGTCCTGTTTGTGTATTGAGTGTGCTCTGGAGATTCTCTTCAGGAGAATCTGTTCTTCAGATCTCTTTTTGGGGAACCTAGCTTTTTATGTGTTCTTCAGGCCTTTTTAGTTCAATCTGGGCAAGAGTGAGTTTTTGAAAGACTGAATAGCTACTAAATAGGAGTAAGTTCAAGTTCCATGAGGAGCTTCTTATGTTTGAGTCTTTCTATTTTCATCTAGACTAGGGTAATCCTTCCCAGAAACAGTCTAACCTATGTGTGATGCTGACTGTGAGCCCTACTTTGGATTCTAGGTGGAAATTTTTTGCTTAAAGCACAGGCAAGCAAACAGCATTGATAGGAAATCATGGGCACACTCTCAATAGAGGCTGGTACATTCAAATGGAGAGAGAAACACCTCTGAGCAAGGAAAAACCACTTACACTGTCAGTCACAAGTCTCAGCTGAGAGCACCAGGTCCCAATTGAATTTGGCATCTGTCTGTGTACAAGTTTTTCCCTTGTTCCCCTGTCAACCTCTTCGACTCTCAGTGGAGAAGTGCTCAAACAGAATATCCAGGTCTGAGGAGAGAGGTGGCAAATGTCAAATTCTGCTTGGAGGCATTGCTCTTAATTGTCACTTCTCAAGCCAGGCCAATACTTTACTAGGTAGTACCTCCAATTTGTTCAGATTCCAAGTGAAACAGGTTAGCTTAAGCTGGAGCTCCAGAACAAGTGGAAAAGACACTTGACAGCTGGCATGAGTCCCAGTGATGATGTGGCAACTTAGAGCTTTGCTTCTTGCAGGTTTGTTCCCAGACCAGAAAGACCTGAGCTCTAAGCTGCTTGGCTCCACTTCTAAGTGAGAGCCTTAATCTCTGGCAACATGACTGAGAAAGGAAAATGTGAGCAGCTGGGAGGCTGGCATAGAGGAGCCATGCACAGCAGAAGTGTAACTAAGGACCTTCCTTGTAAAGTTCATTTGCTGAGTGCCCTTCTGTCCTGGACATGATAACAGAATATCAGTCCATCAGGTCTGCAGTTGTCACTTTTTCTTTAGTATTTTGATTTTCTAAGCTCCAGATCCCTGTACTTAAATGCCTGTTTTTTATCATGTGCTGGAATAAGTGAATAATTAAGCAGAGTTTGCTTCATGGAAATGGATGGAGCAATTTTTTTGTTTAACTTTTGCCATTTGTGTCATAGATTGTAGGATAGCATAATGGATGTGATTTTTCTACTGAATATGATGCTGAATCTACTGAAAAATGAAACCAGTACTGTAGCAGATTCTTGAAAGAATGTGGCAAGTGTATATGAAAATGAAATAGTTCAAAGTTTAAAAGAAAAACAAGCCCACAAATTGATTAGTGTTAAGTGTGGGTTTGCTTATATTTATACTGAAATATCTCTCAATGTATCACCTCCTTGCCTTCTAAGCCTTAATGGCTCATAAAATCATCAATGAAGCTGAATATTCTTATACATCCAACTCCTCACGTGGGGGCTTGAGGGGACACAGGCCAATTTCCTAATATCCATTTGGGGATATAAAGAAGAGGGTGTTGAGGATCCTGAGGAATCGAGAGCTCAGAACACAGGGGGTCATTATTCCCACCCATATCCTACAGTTCCCTAGGAAAAGTTTGGGGGACAGAAAGAATTCCTCTGTCAAGGCACATCTCAGAGGGAAGCTCCTGCTCTCCGTCTCCAGCTGCCACATCCTCTGCAGGATCTGGCTCTGTGGTGTGGGGACACAGTGTCCCTGTGGGCATGTGGCACTCAGGTCATTTGAGGGAGCTGTTTAGGGTCTCCTTCCAGGCACTTGGAAGCTTTGCCCACTTAGTTCTGCCAGGATTTCTTCTGCCATGGTGAGACACAGAGCTCTGGGGACGTGGCTTTGGTTCAACAGCCCTTTCTGCAGCAGGAGGCTTTGCTGTTGAAACCTGTTTTTTTTTCTGATCTGGATTTTGGTGTTGGTTTCCTTTGACTGAGCACGTGCTCAAGGCACAGGGGACACAGCCTTCCCAGCTGGATTGACAACACATCATTGCAGGGGGAGAAAAGCCTCCAACAAGACCACCAGAGCTGAAATGCCAGGAAGATGGAAAGTAGCTCCTTAGGGCTCATGAAGAACTCCCCTCCTTCAGGAGAAGTTTTCCTCTAGGAAGAAGGAACACCTGGCTCTTCCAAAAGCTCCTTTAGGAAGAAGCAGCACGTGCAGCAAAGGGACCCAGCAGTAAAACCCAGCATTGTTTGGAACTCTGAGAAATCCTGAGCTGAGGACTAAGAGAGGTTGGTATCCCCTCCCACCTCCTGCCCCATCCTGTAAAAGGCAGGAGGGTGGGAAATCTACCCCTTCCTGTGCCTTCTTCCTCCCAGGTCCTTGTGCTGAGAGGTGTTGGAGGGAAGCTCCTGGTTTTCTGTTTACAGCTGCCATGTGCTCTGCAGGGTCTGGCTTTGTCATTTGGTGGGAAGAGCCCTGGACTCTTTTTTCTGAGGCAGCTTTGCCACCAGGGACTTTGGGATCCTTCTATCAGCAATCACTTGAAATCAGGTTTCATATATATTTATGTATTTTTCATTATAATCGTGTGTGTTATTCACAAGCCTATTCTAGTTTTACCTTCAACCCTTCCTTATTCCCCTTTTTCTTTCTCCTGGCAGGATGAGAGGGAATAGCAGAGAGCAGTTCTGGTCTCTGAGGTTTGGTTGGCCCTGACCACTCTACTGAAACACCTCTGAAGATTTACAGACTGGGATAGAGACTCATTGCTTGTATTCCAGAAGAGTAAAACTTCTAAGGATATGGTTTTACATAGAAAGCAATTGCTTCAATTAAACTTCAGGATTAGGATGAGGGCTGAAGGTATTAAAGAAATTTGAATGTATTACTGAAATGCCTGCTTGAATTTGGCTCAGTGCATGCATTTGTCTTGAGAGATATTTTCATTCTGCAACTGGCAATGGAAGGTTTGGGATAGCAACAGTAATAGAGAGTCTGTACATGAAAAAAACAGTATGAAAGGACTCTGCAGCCTTTAGCCAGTATGAGGGCTCAGAACAGAAAGTCTACCTGCTTAAAATTAAAGATATGGAACTGTGACAGTGCTGGGAAGAACACATTTCCATTCAGCTCAAGGCTTAATATTAGCATGCAAAGAAGCTGAGGGGTGTTTTTCCAGTCCATAGGGATTTATGAGGTAGATGGAAATTACTCACAAAGGGTCAAATCCTGCAAGTGCTTCAGCTCAGTGAAATTACAGGGGGAGTGAAATTCCCCCAGGGTGTATCAGGGGACTGAGCCTGCTGAGTGGGTAGGCAAGGGGCAGGCAGGATTACAGTGGTTGTGGAAGTTTACCTCCCCACTGCCCCCCAAATGACTATAATTTTATTTTGATACTGAGACAGCAACAAAGAGTGATAGCATTGTGTTCAGCATCAGCAGGAGAGGGATAAGAGTTGGTATTAACTGTTTAATTAATCAACATCTTTGAGTTTAGCCCCTTCTCTGTTAATACTTATTTTAATTGCACATATGTGGTTAATGTTTTCTTTGTAAAAAGATGTTTTTCTTTCATAAAACTGTGAGGTTTTATTTCGTTCCTACTAGACTGACTTAAAATGAGATTATAATTACATTATTTTGGTCAGACAAAAGATTCTCACTGATGGGGTTTTTCCCCCTTTTTTCCTTTCCTCTAAGCTGGAAGAACTTAAAATATTTTGGTCATTAAAACCAAACCGAAACAACAAACAAGGGATTTCTGAAAATGGGTGTCATGGACTCATTTACAACTCTAAAACAGGCCTGATCTCCAGTTCAGTAGTGATTAGATAGTATTATTTTAGTCTGATTTTGTGTGTTTTGTTTACAGCTACTTGTTTAATAAATAGTAGCAGATTGTTTCTTTGTTTTTCTTGGAATTATCATGGAGGTTACTGAACAGTCTTCTGAGAATAACAAAGCCTACAACTCGGCATGGAGCTGTTCTTTCCTTTTTGGTTCTGCAGGGTGAAAAACATAATTCCTACCCATGAAGTCTGAAGCCAAGAAATAAGGGTGCCATTCTCATGGCTCATCCTTACAGTGCCCTTGCAGCAGTGTTACTGTATTAAGATGGACCTTTCAGAACCTCAGGTAAAGGAAATACCATTTTTGTAAATAAAAGAATCTTAAACTATATGGGGAAAACAACAAAAAAACACCAACCAAAAAAAACCCCAAAACAACCCAAAAAACAAAAAAACAACCGAAATGGAACTGACCTTTAAACATCCCAAACACCAGCAGTTCTCTGGCATTACAGTTTGTTTAACCTTTGAGAGAGTGTTCATTTGAGTCACTCCAGCTTTATGTTTTTAATGTTAAGCAAGTGAATTATGTCACAAAAGGTGCCTTTACTCTTAGAAATATGACTATATTTTATATCTTTAGTCACTCATTTACAAGATGTGAATGAGTCATTTGGTGTACTTGTCTCTGTTTTATTTTCATCATAAATACTATTTTTAAGACTATATTGACAAATGCCCTTTAAGATATCTACTCTTACTACTGTAGGGCTTTGAGAGAGACCAAGGGGCTCTACTATTAGCTTAGTTTTGTTGCTTTAACATAAGGTTAAACATATATATTTCCATTTTAACAGGGCTGCATATGAAGGACAGAAATCAAAGCATGAATGTAATAAACAGGAACTCTCAGAGGAATACAGAAGCTATGAGAGCTCTCATGTCTGCCTCATTTTTCTCCTAGAAAAGGGTCTGTCTTGATCTCCATTCCAAGAGCAGGGTGTTCAAAAAGTCCTATTTCATGCAGTGATCTATTTTATTGTGTCTGAGGTAAGTTCCTCCTGAAAAGCCAAGTCTTGTTTAGTTACTAGAAAGAACTTTTTGGTTTGAGAAATGGTTTGGAGAAGTTAAAATGGTGGCTCTGTTGCTGTGAATGCATCATCCTTGCCTTCTGAACAGGAATACCTGGACTTTTCTGGAGTACCATCACCCCTCTGGACATTAAGAAATAATACCAGTAAGAATTAATGAAATAATGCCAGTTATTGTGCAGGCTTTAAAATGGAAAAAAAAAAAATTTCAGTTTTCATGAGTGCAGGAATCAGTTGAGGAGCCACAGGATGGCATTATAGGTATTGTCTGTGCACAAGGATGTGTTCAGAGCCCTCCAGAAAAAGGATTTAAAGTGTTATTGGGAACATCTAATTTGTAGAAAGCATGTTTTCTGCATCTTCAGCAAGATGTTGAGTCTGAGACAGACTATTACCTTTCATATTAAAGGTTGCTGAAAGCCACATAAATTTAGGTCAGAGGCGTTTAATGGTAAAAATTAGATTTATCATGAAGGATGAGAAAACTCAAGGTAAATGTTGAGTACTCTTCTGTCATTTCCTAAGAGTGGTTGGCTCTGAAAGTCATGGCATGCAGAACTGCTTGACTATCTGATCCTATCTCTCAACTCTGTTTTATCAGTTTGTGGCTGGTCTATTGTTTGACAAGATCCATTGAAAACACTGAAATATCTGAAGTCAGATGGGTCAACAGCTTCATCTTGTCTGGCAATACTTGCTTTCCTGGGCAGAAAAATGTATTTCTCTAAAACTGTCCCTTGTCTTTTATTTGTGTAGACAATCACAATTTCATGGCTAGAGCTCTAGGAACAGCTTGCCACTTGAAATTCTGTTAATAATATGTTTTCTACAAGTGTATTGACTAAGTTAAATGCTTTTAATTACTACATTAATACATATTTAATGAACAGGGTTTATAACACAGTTTTGGATTTTTTAGGTTCATCCAATAGATCTGAAATAGCTCTGAAACTTTTGGCTTTTACCAACATTGCACATTTGAGCCATCAGTTATGTACAGAGCTCACCAGAATCTACTGCTCACCAGACAGAATTCTATTAAATGGGAAGTATAATGTGACTTTAATTGGTTAGTAATATGCCTATGCAATTATATTTTGAGTATGTGTAAGTAATATTTCTGACAAAAGAATATATTTTATCCAGTACTTTCACTATATCTTTCTTTCTGTTCCATTTTTTAATTTCTACTTTTGTTAAATAATCTTTCGACCCACCCTACAGTGCAGTTCTGATATGCCAAGTGAATTTATAATCATGGCACCATTAAAAAATACATTTTTGCATTTTTAAGAAAATATGGGACGATGTGATAATAAACATTAACTCCTTGTTATGCCTGAATAATGAACTAAATTTCTTGTAAAATCCAAGGAGGACTGATATTCTTGGATGGATGAAATTTCTGTTTGGATTGCAGTATTCCTGAAAGGAGGAAGAAATCATAAGCATCAGAGAGAAGGGCTATTTCAGGACAGCAGTAGTGGTTGGACTGATTTCTTCAATGCTTCTGTTTTACTTGTCCTCTGAGCTCCTGAACATCTAGACAGTGTAGATACTTGTGTGTAGCTAAATTTCATGTAAAGACTTCAGTTCAGCCATCACAGATCTCACAAGAAAATTGCACAGAGGTTAAAAATTGTGAGGTTAAAAATACAGAATTTGTGAGGAAGTTAAATTTTACTCTGTTTAGATTGCCAACAAAAACTTACGATTTGAATCAGGTCTTCGGAAAAAGGCACTTCAAAAAAAAAAAAAAAAGGTTCTTCAAAATTTAAAAGGCTCTTCAGATTTAATAACTGCATCAGTGTTTTCAGGAGAGCTATCCCAGTTTGCCCAGCAAATAGTTCATCTCAGATGTTGAAAAAGGACATTTTTGCTCCAGTGTGACTTTAAGGGTACTTTTCAACAGCATCGTTTCTAAGTTAAGAACAAGTTGTGGAACATTTTGGGGAGAGAACAGCTATTTTCTGCAAATTCATATCAGTTAATAGAAGCAATAAGAGATCTCCCCTAACACAATTAAAATCAGGTGGCTGACACAGGGAGAGAGTTCCATCTGGTATCTTATTATTAGCAGAAAACCAACAATTAACCATTTTACTAGACTGATATCTTCTTCCCTTCTTTGAATCTTAATACTAAATTTAATTAGGATCTCTGAGCCCAAATAACTTATATAAATTCCTGTCTTTGTCTTTGCTTTGTGTGGACTAATGAAGATACCTCTAAGTAAAATATTATCTTTCTTGTCTGCTAGAGGAGTATTCCAGACTCCAGCTTCGTGTCAGGCATAAATCAGCCCTCTGAGTACTTTATATCCTCTGAATATCTGGAGGAAAGAGAAATTCATCAAGAGCAATACCATTTGGGAATGCCTGGAGGGCAGCCATTCTATTCTGCTAAACCAATGAATAAACTTCAGTCAGAGTTTTAATTGATCAGTATTTGCATGGAAAAGGAAAACAAAGAGATTTGTTGTGTTCTTTTTAAGGTCTGAAAAATCTTCTGACTCCAAGTTTTTATTCTTGAGATCTATCACATTGCTTGTATCCTGCTGTTTCTGACAAATATTTTTTTCCTGATCTCATCTATTTGTTCATATAACGATCAAATGTTTAGTAAAAATTTTTAACAAGCAAAAAACCAAAACCCAAGCAAGACAAGCCAATGATTCCTCTTTACAGGACATAAAAATGTTGTAAGATTTAGATTTTTTTGGTTTGTTTTTTCATTATTGTTATTATTATTGGAAAATTTATCTATAATCTATAACTAAAATTACTCTAGGAAACTGATGAACAAGTTGCAATGATTCATGTGTGTGCAAATGTTTGTAATTTCAGTTTCAACACTAAGAGCTGTAGTGTTGGGTGTCAGGGTATGATCTGCAGTCATATGTTAAAGATAATTTTTACCTGAGAGCCCATCAGCATAAATACTGTTTGTACTCTGATACATCTGTGTGTTATGTGAGTTTTTGCTCATAACAGGGTTTAAAATTTATGTACATTCTATTTTTAGCATCAAAACTTTGCCAGAGCATGCCAAAAATTTCTGTTCAAGTTAGCATTGGCAAGTCTTCCAATTAATTCATTACTATTTTAATTAATCTATTTAAAGAACCAGGAAAATAATAAATTGGCTCACATTTAGAATTATTTTTTCAGTAATGTTTGAGAAAGAAATATAAGACTGGAGTCAGATTAAATTCTTGCAGTGTTGTTATTCCACCTCCTTCAGGATACTTCTCTGTTACTCAATCTTGACTAAAAATGTGTTAGTGACTTAATTATTAACTATTTTTGATCATTAATAACCAATAACACAGTACTATACATTAATTACTTATATTAGATATATAATATGTTAATAATTATATTATTAATTATTATTAATTTTAATGTGTATGGCAGTGGTAGGCTCACAATAAGAAACATTCTAAGTACCATGTTATTCTTTATTTCTCTTTCTGAGACTCTGCTTTCAGAAACACATCACAGAAGTTCTTCCCCTGATCCAAGGGGGAATCCAGCAATCCTGTCTCAAGGAGGAAAGGGATTTTGATGGATACTTCTTCCCATCAAATGACATCTAAATACAGTATTCCTTTCTTTAATTTTAATATGTTCTTACTCTGTATTGCACTGGGTTTTGTTCATTGGGTTCACTTTGACACTTGAAAAGCTGCAATATGCAAGATTTCTGGTGATTAAATAATTTGCAGGAGGAAGTTCAAAGACCTCACCAGCTTAAAGTGATGATGGTCAAGCATTTGTAGCTCCTGCTAAGCTCCTGCTTTGTCAAAATTGATTTTATTGTTTTGGGGAATGCAATTTCCTTAGGCAGTGAAAAATTATAAGATGTTGTCAAAGGGGGAGGGTCATAATATTTTGTTCTTTTTTCCATTCACTTAGGGCCATTACTTAAAGCATTAATTTGCATATGGTAATACTGGAAAAATAGTGTGTTGGGTTTTTTTGTTGCCCTTAATATTACTGACAAGTTCATTTATACTTTTCAGGCAAAAATACGCAGTGAAACCTTTTAAATAAATTGGTTAAAAATTGCACTGCATTGATTATTCAACCTTCCTTACCTAGGACATGATTTTATGGAATAGGGTAGTCTGTTCTCTGGCTGCAACTTAGCTAATAAATATCTGGTAGGAGTTGCCATGGTAATCAGAGTTGGAAAAGTGCTTTTTCAGACAGGAACTTAGGAAGTACAGAACTCCTGATTTTTCTGGAGCAGAGGTCTGCTTCTAGTGATTTAGAAACATGTCAGGAGAAACAGTGTGATTATTAAAAGCTTCACATTTAACATATTCTGTCCAGAAATACTTCAAAATTTGGCTGTAATAACTGTTGCTCTGATTTTTAACTCCACTTCCTGTATGTTCCAGTTAGCCTGAGATGCAATATTTTGCTTGGCATAGAGAAATTAAAAGAAGTTATAGGACTAAATCAGTAGATTATGAAGACATAAAATTGGGGCACTGCAGTTCTTACTTTCTTTGCTTGAAATCAGGAACAATGAATTGAGGAGTCTTAGCTTTTTACTGGGTACAAAATGCAGGATCTATAGAAACCTTGATCTGGGTGGTACTTGAGGTGCAAGTTTTGATCTTCAAAGTTTAGATTGCAGATAAGAAGGAGAGGTGTATTTTTGTCTCAAGTTGGAAGGGACATAGCTCAACGTTTTTGGAAATCTACAGTGACACTATAGCCCTGGAAGATACTGTATTCCCTGTTTTTATTAAGTCTAACCTATAGGTAATGTGATTATATGTAGCAATATTGCAAACTACAGCCCTTATTGAACTGTATTTCAGCAATGGAGAGCTCAGAGGATTTGGGGTGGAAAAGTGAATGTGAGGCAAAATGTTTGGATTTTTCATTTAGGAGAGAAAAATGAAGTTTAGGAAACTTTAAGAAAAACATGATGGCAAGACCAGTGAACTGAAAGCACCCGTGTAATTCTGTTGCATAGACACCATTTAGTGAGTTCATTAAATGGGAGGAAAAATATGAATTTCAAGTAGGGAGAGGCTGTGGTGCTTTGTGGGCAAATATCTTGTTGCAGAGGCCACACGGAGGAGTTGTAGGAATCTAGGACAGGAGTCATTTCTGACAAAAAACCAAACCAAACAAAAAAAACCCCAAACAAACAGTCATATAGAAAACAAAGAACAAATCAGCCAAATGTAACAATTTCAGATTCTATTCTATGTTCAGCTACTTTGGGACTCAGGGTCTGCAGAAGGATGCCACAATAGGTAAGAAGTCTTTACAACAGGTGCTTAGATGACCCACATTCATGCACTGTATATATAATAATACCATGTATATAATAATTTTAAAAATTCTTTAGTGCAAATGCTTCCAGTGAACATAATAGACAATTACAAATGATCAATTTTACATTAGGAAAAGATTAACAGTATGGGAATGAATGATCAATGTCCATTTTTTAGTATCTTTTTCTAAAAACAAAAAAAATAATTGCTTCAGAAGTATTTCACTTTAGATACACAATCTCACAGCACACACAGCAATAATAAAGAGTGAACAGGAAAGGGAGCAATTCATCAAGAACTCACTGGCTGAAATTTGTTTGCCTACATGATTTAAAAGCAAATAATAATAAAATTCAAAATCTGTTCACATCTGGTCTTGGGCAGAAAGTTGGACCAAATAATCAGACTGTGCAAGTAGTAATTTTTCCAAGTCTTAATTAAAATCCACTGAAGTAGTGATCACAGAGCAACATTGTACTGGAATGAAATGGAAAATGATAATTAAAACGTAAATTGTGAGCATCTCTTTTTCCATTTTGCTGTGCCAGTGAACTGGATCTTATTTAAAATCAAAATCATTCTTTGATTCGTAGATTTCTTTAAATGAAGAAGTGATAAATGCTTCCTTTATATTTAACATAAAAGAGAGATTAGGAGTGAAGAACTCAGTCTTCCAGGCCATATTCCACGAACTACATTTAATAACTGCATGGGGTGTGCAGTATAATAATGGCTTAAAGGACAAGTATCCACAAAACTCACAGTATCAGGAGTATTTCTCTTGATTAAAGAGTGAGTCAAGTATTACCCCACTATTCTAATTAGTAAAAGTGTCACTTGATGCTTCCAGTATCAACATTACACAACTCTGATCAGATTCCTACAGAGCATGTAGCAGGGAAACCCCAGACTGCAGTGCCAAAAATATGATTTAAAAACTAACTGTTACTTAGGTGACTGAAGCATTTAAGGCTTTATAAAGCCTTCAGGTCAATTTGTCTTGAAATGTCAAGAAAAAGGAAAGGTTTGCTGTATGGACAAACACTATGTGTAGATGTAGGAGAATCTTTTCCTGCAGTATTGCCAAAAAGTTGCAGAGAGAAGAAACAGCTCCAGTGGGTAACCAGAACTCATTTAAGCTGCTGGGGGTGAGGGATGTGCAAGAGGAAGGCAAGAGCTGAGCAGCATGAGCACTGAAATACCATGGGTTTTGAGCAGAACAAAACTGTTTGAGAAGCTGCTAGTATCAGGTTTTATTATAAAGTTTCCCAGTGACTGCTTTAACCACATTATGGTGTGCAACATAATCTTCAGAGATACTTTGAGATGCTGAACAGCTACTAAAAGTTTTTTAATGTCTTCTATTCTTACTAAGCCAGTAAGTATGAAAGATGTTTAGCAATTTCCATCCCTTCATATAGGATTAAGACAATTAAAAACATTGCTTAAGGTATTTTGCTTCTTTTCCCTAGTGCAAAGCCTTTTTAGAAGTAGAAAGTGATCATAGCATCAGTCTTGTAGCTGCATAAGGGGCCACATCCAGTCAAAAGGAACACAATCCAGTCCATATTAATTGTACACTAAACAAGAAATGTGTAGGGAATGCTCTGGCAATTCCCAGCTGCTTTAACAGCCTGTTTAGGCTTCACAAAAATTCTTGTGCAAGGACAGAAGAGCAGGAAACTTTAAAGTTGTTTTGTTGCATGTGGATGTTTTCTATTTTCCTTAAAAATTACTCAGACATTGCTTAATACCTGGTTCCTGGCTTCCTGTGCCATTGAGCTGAGAATCCTGTGATTTGGTGATGGCCAATCCTGTGCTGCTCTGAACCTCCTGAGTTACCCATCTAAGTCTGTTGGGAAAAAAAATTAGGCAGAAATATTGGATCAATGTTTTAAGGTAAAAGGAAACAGGGGGGTAGGGGAGGAGGTGCCAGGGGGTGGAGACCTGAAAAGATACCTGGTGTGATTTTCAGTGGTAGCAATTTGCAACAACTTTATATCAATTGCTGAATGGTTGTCAGAGCTTAGATTTTGGCTGGGATATGTGAGAGAACATCTTTTTCATTAGGTACCTAAGTATAAGGAAGGTTTGCTAACTTGGTCTAAGTGCATTTAGAGATACAATGTTTCATAATATAGGGTGATATAACAAAGCACAGAAGCAGGATTTAAAATAGTAAATGAGGGAAGGTTTTCTGTATTTATTTTCAGCCTTGTCCACCCTCCTACCTAAATGTTTTTAAAAATATCCAGTATTTCAAGTCAGAACAAAATACTTGTCAAATTCTTGGTTTTAAAGTATGTCCTAAATCTAAAACCTTCTGATGCACCTGGTTTTCTATCAGTGAAGCATTATAAACTGTCTCCCTTACTCTAGCATTTATTTTATTTTATTTTGGAAACTTACACGCTACTCAAAAGTTGTTTCTACAAAGTTATAGCAATGAAAGAACTATTGACTAAGGCCCTACTACAACTGTAAACATTCTAAGTGAATATTTCATCTAAAATCAAATTTACAGTTCTTATTGCATTCAGTTGCTGCACAGATTGCAGGACTCTTGTTCTTTCCCAGTATAACATCAATAAGCTATTTTCTCAAGCAGCTGCTCACAAGTTTCATTTGTTGTGACTATTAACCATAGAAAAGCAACTCCAGTATTGGAGCTCAATGATGAAAAGACACGAAGTATCTTGTTTTGTTGCAGGTATTTTGGGGCATTTTCTGGTGAAAGAGATTTATATTAATACCAAGCTCCTTGCCAAACTATGTCTGTAATTCAAACAAGCCTTGAAATATTTTATATTGATTTTTTCATAATCAGCTCTGTAATTTCTATCCTGATTCTGCTTAGCTGTGGAGTTTTTATAAGAAGATTGATGAAGGCAATATTTTTCCCATGGTGACCTTTTTACTAGATTCATAAATATATGCATATTCATCTGTGTGTAAATCAACATACATATAAACCTACATTTTTATACACACAGCTATATAGGTGTTTTCTGTTCAACATTTACTTGAAATGTAAATGTTGTCTGAACTTTTGTAAAAATGACAGAAGTAGGAAATTCCCAAAAAGAAAAAAATATCATTGATGAGTAGTATCACCTGTAAGAGTGTGTAAAGATTAAGCTGTTATCCTTGGCTTGCTAAAATTTAGTTTTAACCTCTTCTACCGGAGAAATACTATGGTCATCAAGTTATTTATTATTTCTGGGTTGCTCTGTAGTTTTGATTCAGATTTCTGTGAAGGGTCAATCATGGACACAACAAAAGTAGCACTGGACGTTGTTGAAGCTTTGGGGAGTGTTGGGGTTGTGACTGTAAAGCACTGAGAAACACTGGAGTTGGTTTGATTTGATTGCTTTGAATGTGGTGTGGCCCTAACATTCTTGATGTGTAAGAAACTTCAGCCATACCCCAGTATTAATGTTGAGGGTGAGTAATAGTGGCAGGTATTGGCTCTTAAATTTAGGAATATAGTTAGGTTGTGTAGAAAGAAAATTAGAGAGACAAAGGCACAACTTGAACTGAATTTCACCTCCTCTGTGAAGGACAACAAAAAGTCCTTCTACAGATACATCAATAGCAAAAGAAGGGGCAGGGAAAACCTCCATTCTCTACTGGATGTGGGTGGGAATATAGTTATCAAAGATGAAGAAAAGGCTGAGGTATTAACACCTTCTTTGCCTCAGTTTTCAACAGTAAGACATGTTGTCCTGACAACAGCTGCTTCTGGAGCTTGTAGAAAGAGACAAGAATCTGAACAGCTCCCCTGTAATCCAGAAGGAAACAGTCAGTGACCTATTGAACTGCTTGGATCCCCACAAGTCCCTGCAGATGGGATCCACCCAAGGGTGATGAGGGAGCTGGCAGAAGAGCTCTCCAAGCCTCTCTCTATCATCTACCAACAATCCTGGCTCACTGGGGACATCCCAGATGGTTGGAAGTTGGGGAATGTCACACCAATCCACAAAAAGGGCGGGAAGGAGGACCCAGGAAACTCCCGGCCTGTCAGCCTGACCTCAGTGCCTGTCAGGGTTATGGAGCAGCTCATCCTGGGGGCAATCACACAGCACCTGCAGGAGGGACAGGGGATCAGACCCAGCCAGCACGGGGTTAGGAAGGGCAGGTCCTGTCTGACCAACCCAAGCTCCTTTTGTCATCAGGGGAAGGCTGTGGATGGAGTCTGCCTGGACTGCAGCAAAACCTTGGACACCTTCTCCCATAGCATTCTCCTGGAAAAACTGCCAGCCTAGGGCTCAGACAGGTACACTCTGCGCTGGGTTAGGAACTGCTGGCGCTGCATCAAAATGGCGGCCGTGGTGTCCCTCAGGGATCAGTGCTGGGCCCAGTTCTGTTTAATATCTTCATCGATGATTTAGGTGAGGGGATTGAGTCCACAATTAGCAAATTCGCAAAAGGCACTAAGTTGGTGGAGTGTGGATCAGCTGGAAGGCAGGAGGGCTCTGCAGAGGGACCTGGACAGACTGGAGAGTTGGGCTGATCCCAACGGGATGAGGTTCAACAAGGCCAAGTGCCGGGTCCCGCATTTTGGCCACAACAACCCCATGGGGAGCTCCAGGCTGGGCACAGAGTGGCAGAAAGGGACCTGGGAGTCTGGATTGCCAGGAAGCTGAACAGGAGCCAGCAGTGTGCCCAGGTGGCCAAGAAGGCCAATGGCATCCTGGGCTGGCTCAGGAACAGCGTGGCCAGCAGGTCCAGGGAAGGGATTCTGCCCCTGTGCTCAGCTCTGGGGAGGCCACAGCTTGAGTCCTGTGTCCAGTTCTGGGCCCCTCAGTTCAGGAAGGAGATTGAGGTGCTGGAGCAGGTCCAGAGAAGGCAACTGGGCTGGTGAAGGGATCCAGCACAAGTCCTGTGAGGTGAGGCTGAGGGAGCTGGGGGTGTTCAGGCTGGAGAAGAGGAGGCTCAGGGGAGAGGTTGGAGCCTGGGGGGGTTGTTCTCTTTTCCCAGGCAACTCTCAGCAAGACAAGAGGGCACAAGAGGTCTCAAGTTGTGCCAGGGGAGGTTTAGGTTGGAAATTAGAAGGAATTTCTTTACTGAGAGGGTGATCAGACATTGGAATGGGCTGCCCAGGGAAGTGGTGGATTCTCCATCCCTGGAGATATTTCAAAAGAGCCTGGATGTGGCACTCAGTGCCATGGGCTGGGAACTGCAGCGGGAGTGGATCAAGGGTTGGACTTGATGATCTCAGAGGTCCCTTCTCAACGCAGCCAATTCTATGATTCTAAAAGGCACACCTTCCATGCTGTTTGCTTTGGCCACCTTCTTGTTTGAAGCTTTGCTTGCTTTACATATGGGTTTTTTTCCTCTAGAAGTATTCTAATCAGTCCAAAGGCTGAAATACTGTTTTCTCAGGCAGAAAACTGTTTTCATCAGCTAGAGGTTTCATTTCTAAAAGCACACTCCTTATGAAAACTAATTCCAAATCTTCATAGTTCCCATGTCTGAGTAATTAAGTATTTCTTTATTCCAGCTTTAAAAACATAAACTTCACTTTTGAGTGTACTGGGACCAAGATAATAGTCACTGACAGCAAAAAGAAAAAAATACCCCCCACTGACAGGTAAATTTCCTTCTGTATTCCTATGGGTCTTTTTGTTTTCATCAGGCATTTCATGGGAAGCATACAGGTAGGCAAATGTACTACAACTGGTTACACACTGAAGTTCAGTTTTGGATGCTCTTTTTTAAGAAATTCACTTTGTGTATGGGTTTGCTGAAAACTTTCTAACAATGCATTTGGAAACTGAATCTGTTGAAAGACAAAGGCATTTGCATTTTGTGAATGTCTGAGAAAAGTCTAGCCTTCCAGTTCATGTAAATCCTGAATCAGGAGTTGCTCCAATTGTCAAAATCCGTTTTAGAATATTTTCAGCTAATAGGATAAAATAATAGGATTATTTTGTGTATAAACTGATAAAATTATCTAAACACTCATTTTTATGATCACAACTCATATACAAAACAATTTTGACTTTAAAAATGCTTTTTTTTCTTCTGTACTACAAATACAGTTTTTTAGATCAGAACAGATGGTGGTTTAAACTGGAGACATACTATGAAGGTAGAGTTACAGGGATACTGTGTGGCGACAGATGTTAGTAAGAGCTTATGAGCTTTTTTTTAAAAAAAATTTCTTTAGCTTTGTTTTCATACAGTGTGAATCAACATAATCCTACTTTCCTTCACAAAGTTCCAGTTTGGGTGTTGAATTTTTCCTTCATATAACTTCTTGAATGTTCCTGAGTTTCCAACCACTCTATTACTCTTTTCTAACAAGCTTTATGGCACAGAAATAAAACCCAGTAATATATACCTCTTGTTTTTAATCCTACAGAGTAGAAAGCACATATGCAACAGTCAGAAGGGTTCAAAATATCAGAGTGTGAGATCAATGGACTTGAGTACCATGCTCAACAGACTTGGAGTCTGACAGAGCACATGGGAAAGTTAATCCTTAACTGAGAAATCTTTACAGAACTTGAACCTGTTAACTAGAGAGATTGAAATCCAGGGGTGTTGGCTGGAGTGCTCCAACTGACCTCAGCATTTTCCCTATAGTAAAGAGAAGTTTTTAAGAGGTTTCTACAACAGTTGAACTGATTTCCTGAAAACAGGAAAATTATGCTTTTGTTGCAGGATAGTTTTTCCTGATTTTAATTATGCTGAGTCAACAGTTATCTGTTGCCTCAAAATAGACTTAAACTCTTTGGAGAAAAGTTTCACAAAATGCAAGCAAGCTAGCTGTAAAAACGGATTACACTGATGATTTTTGAGGTACTTTTGTTTATTTTTTTTTTCTGCAATGCATTTTTCTATTTTTTTTTCCCTTATCTAGGATCACTAAACCACTCTGATCTAGATGGCCAAATGGCATTGCCAATCAAGACCCTCCTGAGAGAATTTCTCTGGCAGAAAAGATCTCCCAGCAAAGTGGGCTAAGTCTCAAGCACTGTATTCTCTGCAGTTTTCAATTGAGTTAAGCTCTGACAATTGCAGCTGGCAACTGAAAGAGTCCCACTTTTAAGAGAAAAGTATGAATGTATGAAGGGGGAAAGGATCCTGTGTGACCTATACAAGGTGCTCTGGCAGGGCTGTTGGACTCAATGATCTTCTGAGGTCCCTTCCAACCCCAATATTCTGTGATACTGTGATTTTCTGACTGTGATAATGCCCTGAAAAAGTGAAGGTGGGTGTCTAAGGAAAGCAAAACAAAAGAGCTGTCTCAGAATCAGCAGGATCATGGGCTGTAAATGTGAAATAGAATATGGTCTATCTGGGCTTGATGGGATTTGATGGATTGAAGAGGAAGTTCAGGTGGTTCCACAGGACTGAAAATAGCAAACACATTCAAGTGTGTGACAGTCCGGAAAGAAAGTAATCTTTTATAATACAAAGAAAAGTCTTACAAAGAACAAAAAAACCTGATAATGTTCACAAAAACATGTATATGGTGTGGAGGGATGAGAGGTGATATCAAACACAATGAGGGATAATTTTTAAAGGCCTTTTAAGTGGGAGAACTGAGAACAGACTGCCTTAAAACATTTTATGTCAAGGTAAGAACTGTCTTCTTTGTAGACAGTTCTTAAGTATTTTTTGTACTCCATCATAGTCATCTCTATAAAGCTGTCATTTTACATTATAATTGTGTCTATAAAAGGAAAACTTGACAGAAAACCCAGTTCTAGGATTAAACACCAGACTAGTAAAGTTGTATTTTGCTCCTATGTTGGTTGTAAGCTGACACTGCCCAGCTTGCTGGTATTATTGATATTGCTATTTGTAGCACTCACAAGCTTAGGGGAAAAAAAGTGTATCAACCTTTTGATTTTGGCAAAGAATCAATGAAGGACTGCAACAGAAATCAGGAAGTGAAGTTTTAGGCAAAAACTTGAGCAGTCAGTGAGTATCAAGCAGTATTTTCTTTCAAAATTCCTACACAACCTACAGACCTCAAACTATGTCTGCAGCACAGATTTGCAATTGCATTCTTCATTAGCCTTTAGCAAAAGTGTATCTTTGGTGGCATGCTTAATGGACAGCTCCTGATTCTAACCATGTTCTTGCTAAAAACTCATTAAGTGCCAGTAAATATGAGGGGAATGAGAAAAAAGCAGGAAGATGAAAGGGGCAATGATGATCCGAGAGGGGGAAGTTGTCTTTTCTGTCACTGTGTAAACAGAACTGCAGTTGCTCTCTCAGCACTTAGGTTTGTGTGGCAAATGAGTGTCTGCAAGGAGAGCATTTTCTCTGGGTCTACAGTAACTTTGTGGGCGTGCAGGCAGTGGTAACATGCAGCAAGTATTAAATGGATAAAAGTGCATCAAGATTTTATTTGCCTGGGCAAGCTACAGGAGCCTGGCAGAGGGGATCTTGGTGGCACAACACAGCAAGCTCTGTGTGTCTTGTTGGATTAAAGAGTAGATTTGTGTCTTAGCCAATATAATGTCATGTTGAATTATGTAAATCCCATCACAGAAATGCAAACACAATGCAGCAGCAGCAGCAGTCTTTGGCATGGGCTCTTCAGCTATTTTCCTGAAACCAATTTGATGTCTTGCTACAGATTGTTTTTCCCTTGCGGCCCAACCACACCGTTAGTTGAATCCAGTTCTTTTTTTCTGAATTATTAGGTTGTAAACTTCATAGTTTAGTAACAGCAATGTTTATTTTTCATAAGTAAACTTCCTTAGGACAACTAGAAGGTGGGAGTAATAGTAAATAATCAAAGTGGTTTGAATCTGTGACACTAATCTAACAAATATTTAATGTTTAAGGTGAAAATACTCACTGATAGTAGGATCTACACATTCATATAACCAGACAGATTTTCTGTTTGACTTTCAGAAACTGAAAATACTGAAGACTAGCATTAACCAGTCACTGAGCTCTGTAATCCCATTCCTCAGACAGTGGAAGAGCATCTTATTTACAAGCTCAGACTGGTTCAGAGTGCATGGAGAAGGAAAAGCAGAGCATGGGCTTCATTCACAGCTTCCCCTACGTGGAGAGCAAGAGGACAGAGCCAGCCAGATGACAGAAAAGGCATTTCAGCCTTTGTCTCTGTGCAGAGCAACAAATTAGGAAATGTTTGAGCAGGAAGAAAGGGGTAAGGAGCAGAATAAGAGAGCAGTTCAGAATTACTGTGACTGAGTGGAAACCTGTTCTCTGATGAGGTATGCAATGACTGACAATTTCTCCTTTGCTTAAGGCATCCTAATTATGGTTCTAATCTATCCATAAGTGCCAGAGCTGTAATAGAGCTCCCAGTGTAATCCATCCCCACTATCCTGGCATTTTATAACAAACTGTAAAACCATTTCAGGGATGAAAGTTCAGACTCTAACTACAGCTTTTGGACACAAGCTTAAATCATGCCCTTAGACTAAAATGCCTTCTTTTCACTTTTTAATGTGTTAATATTAAGGCTTAATATGGCTAAAATAGTGGTGAGTTTTCTTTCAGGACATCTTTTTACAGCCCACGCCGTATATTATAGGTATTCTGGACATAATGGAAAAGGATTTTTTGCAAATGTCAGCTTCAAGCTCTGCAGTACATCCAAAAAAGATTAGGAGATAATCAAGATGATAGCATACCTTAAATTACATATACTGGAGTTTGTTTTCCTTTCTAAAGTCTTTTACAATAAATATGAAATAATTTATCAGTGTCCAAATGTGAGCTTAGCAGCATTTAGTTTACTACTATTCTTTCATTTTATAGATCTACTTACATTAACCTTCATGTTCAGGAATATTGAGTAACTACGTGGCATTTATAACTTCTCCTTCCAAAGCCACTCTCCATTTAGAGTAAAATAAAAATGAAAATGTTACGTTGGCAAAGTCAGTATTTTAAAAAAAAAAAAAAAAAAAGGAGGATAAGTATTTCAAAACAGAATAAGTATTTTCAGTGGAACGATAATTCTCATGCCTTAAATCTTCCTTTTCAGAATATTTTGGTGTAGTAGGTTGGTTTGACACTAATTGTATGTAACAGTTGTCTGCAAATGTGCAGCAACACTGTCTGTTGAGATCTGTAAAAGCACTGATAGCTCCCGGACCTTTTTGCTGCAGGACCAGTGGCTTGATTGCAGCTGTTGGCAATGATGAAAATGGGCATCAAGCTGAGACAGTCAAAGCTTGTCCTGATGTTAAAGGATTATCCAGCAAAAAGAGCTAATTGGAATTCTGGATCAATGCTTGAGCTTTGAAGTCACTGGTTCCAGCCACAGGTGAGATGCTTTGTCTTGCCTGTAGATAATAGATCACATGAACCCTACATCATTTGGTGACCCACTACAAAATAATAATTCAGTCACAATTTATTCCTGCCTTGAGAAGTCTCATTATTAGTTTATCAAAGCAATTCAGAGGTGTATTGACATAACTGAGGAATGGAGATGTATTTATACTGGAGATGTATAAAAGCACATTTGCACCCCCCTGCTGAAGCAAACACTAGGAATTTCTGGATATTTCATGATTTAAAGTGTAGCATTTTCTCCTGTGCTTCCTTAGCCTTGCTGTAAGGTGAATGAATTAAATGAAGAGCTACTACTTGGATCTGAGAGGAGATTTTGCTCTTGGCTACAACAGTTGCAAAATACCTGGTACTGCCTGGTTTAAGGCAACGTTTCTTTTAAAATATGGACCCCTATTACTAATGTTAAACATGTAAATGGCAACCAAACTGAATTTCATTACTTTTATATATTTATGACATTTCTATTGAGCTTATACTCACCCTGTGTGTAAAATATTTTAATTAAGTTTGAAAATATAATGGGGGTTGCATTAATTTTCAAGGAAACTATGTCTTAAACCAAGGAAACAAAAACCAGAAAAAACTCAAAATCACTCTTTCAGCTCTATGTATGGTAGTCTTCAAACATGTATCTATCAGTCAGAAGGAAAAATCAGATTTAGAAAGATATTAGGCATTGTCCAGCAGGCCTAGAGTGTAAGGTGTGAAGTGCCTAAGTCTTGATTTTTTTTTTCCCTGTTATTTTAATATATTTAGTTTGATAATGATAATTATGAAAGGAGAAAAACAGGGGGGAAAAATGTGAAGGAATCCCTTTGGCAATTTTGTTAGAAATTGAGTATATTAGGATTTTCTTATGGAAATACATCAAATTTTAATAGGATTCTCAACAAGAAATCTGTCAAAAATCTAAAGAATGGGAAATAATTACATGTTGGAAAAATAAACAAAGATTTATTTTCATAATACCAGTTTAAATTATATTATTTAAATTTAAAATAGCTGTAACACAAATGCAGAAAAAAATAAAAGCATTCAAGGATAGAAAAAGTGAAGGTTGTCAATGTCATGAGCTTCACACTTTCATGAAATATCACTGTTGGTTTTGGGTCATAAGAATGATAGCTTCACTTGGAAAAGAGCAATGAATCATGTAGAAGGCTTGGGGAAAAATGAGCTTTCATCTACACATTGCTTTATTATTAACCTGAGAAGTTATTGCCTTATCTTGGAAACCTACATGCCATCTGGAAGCTACTCCATGGCTGAAGGATCTATCAAGATGTGCTTCAGTGGAAGGAATACATTTAGGTGAAAGCATCACACCTGATGTATGATGCACTAAGCTTTGATTTCATGGTCTCATGCAGGCTGCACAAATAGCACTCACTACAGCTTCTACTGGGAAATGATAGTCAGGAACTGATGAATAGGAGCAAGATATCCTGTAATTTCAAAAGCTCACTGGCTGTATTTTAGTTAAGTTAGTTGTTTCAAAATTATACTTCTGATAGCATTAGAACCTCACTCTAAGTAACAATAGAATGATACACTTGAATGTTTACCTGAGAGTTGTCTTTGTTGAAGACCAAGTTTAATTCATTTGAAAACTCAGGCAGCAGTTGGATGCTCTAAAAAAAATCCAAATATTTAAATCTGTGCACGAATGAAGAGAGCAACACTTGGGATTTAACAGTTGAATGAGATTTTGAAAAAACAAAACAAGTCTCAGGCATCTATCATAATGATAGACATTGGATGTTAATGCAAAAGAAATTAAAGTCTGTCATAGTTATATCAGGTAAGACTTTCACCTAGCTCCATCATAAGCATCTGTTGTTTAGTTTGGAGAAGAGGAGGCTCAGGGGAGACCTCATCACTCTCTACAACTCCTTGAAAGGAGAAAATTCTTTCCAGAGAGGGTGCTCAGGCATTGGAATGGGCTGCCCAGGGAGGGGGTGGATTCTCTGTCCCTGGAGGTTTTTAAGAAGAGACTGGATGTGGCACTCAGTGCCACGGGCTGGGAACCACCCTGGTCGTGGATTAAGAGTTGGACTTGGTGATCTCAGAGGTCCTTTCCAACCTGGATGATTCTGGGATTCTGGAATTATAAGCTTTCCCGTTTCATCAAATTTTGGGTGACTTCTCCCAGGATGGACTCAGGCTCCTCTTTTGTCAACAGGCTCCCTGACAAACTTGAAAACCCTTTGGAAAAGATCAGAGGCAATAGAACTGCTTGGACAAAGGACTGGCAAAACACTTCTTGTGAAGCCTCATAGTGTATTAACTGCCCTGTCTTCTTCTCTAGAAACAAAGGAATCATCAGTGTAGAAGCTGCAGTTAATTAGAATGGGTTTAACCAAAGAGTTAAATTTTGGAAACGTTGCGTGCAACCAAAAACATTTGTTAAAAATGGGAAGTCTTGGAGTGCAGTGCTTTGCCTCACTTATTTATGCACACAAATTTAGCAGAACAAATTTGTACAGATGCACTTCAGGACTCAAATCAAGACTTTGGGCCTGATGTATTTTCAGATGAGGACATACACATCCAAACTCTGTACTTCTCTTGTTCAAACTGATGAAATAAGTTGTTAATTGTCTAGGTAGAACAATTACTAAAGCAGATAAAGTGCACATCTTTTGCCTGGCAAACATGCTTACTTCTTAAACAAATACTGCAGTTATTTCTATACTCTCTTTATAGAAATAAAAGCAAAAAAGCTTCTGGAAATGCTACATACCCAAGATAATACATTGCTATAACATTGGTATTGAAAAATGCTGTAAAAAATCAATTAAGTCTTGGTGACATTTCTGGCTTGAGGCCAATGTTCACAGGTCTTCTGACATACATTTTTATAAGCTGTGATTTTTTTTTCAAACTCAGAGAGTGCTGTATGGGTTACCTATAATAACATAATGTGATTTCTTTTAGCAGGCTGGAAAAGAGCTGAAATTTGAATGTGATCTTTATGTTATTTTTCAGACCAGCATTTATTATTATACTTGAAAAGAATGAAGCTTACAATTCTGCCTTTTCTGGAGCTGAGGTTTCATGTGGAGCCTTGAGTAAGTTCAATAGAGCTGCAGTATACAAACATACTAAAACATTGTATAAGGTTGAGGCCATTATCCTAAGTCTTTTGCTCAGAAAAATAGTAAAATTTCAACACCTAGCATTTACTGTTAAAAAAATATTTTTTTCATATAGTAAACCAGTTAATTGTGACTACTCATTTTAACTTTTCCTGTCTATAAAGTGTTGGAATGTGTTTTTCCAGTCATTTAATGGCTTCTCTTCAGGCTTTATCTTAAGAGAAACACAATCCTTAATGCAGTTGTGTTTGGAAAATGTCATCCTCATGACTGAGAAGTCACATATGGATGGAAGATGGTTTTATCATAAGATTGTACCTGCTTTGGTGATACCAAGACTGTGATCCAAGTCTGACTGAACTGAATTGACTTAAAGATGATTGTAGTCAAGCACATACACTTCTTGTGATAAATTCCTTTCTGGTTTTTTCTATAACATATGGATTTATCTAGCAATGTGTTGACTGTCACTTGGAATCGACATCTTTATAGGTTGTGCCAGCCATATGACTCCTGAAAACCAGGGTTTCAGCTTTTATTAACATCACATAAAAAGCACTGAAAAACTGTTAGGGAAAATTAATGATACGAAAAGTATTCAATCTCTCAAGGAGTGTTGCCAAGAAAAAGAAAAAAGGCATACAAATCTTAAAAATGAAAACCAAAAAAACAAACTCCATGTCCTAAAGTGCTATTGACTTGATATAAATTTAGCAGCTTATTCTTTTAAAGCAAGACTATGCTTCTATATGTCTGATTAACAGAGCAAAGAAGCAAACGTGTGTTCCACATATGCTTAAAGCAATTTTAAAAATTTAAACTTCTTGATACTAAAGGCATTAATTTATATGATGCTTACAGAGGAAAGAGTGTTTTATATCACCTTTTTTTTCCTTATTCTGTCATAATGCCATGGCTTTTATTTTGATTTCCTAGTGAGTACAGAGAACGACACAAGTCAAATAGATGAATTAAGCCTGCTAGAAAATTTCCAGTTATGTTTCAATAGTAGAAAATAGAAATAATTTCCAGGCTATATCACAATTATCATAATATCATTACTTTCTGTAAATGTTTTTGCTCATATTTCATGCTGTGCTGGGATAATATGATAGGCTGTCAGCTGAATGAAGTGCCTTGTGGAGCAACTACATAGTTATGATAAGATTTAGAGCCAGTTTGTGCCTGGTTTTAATATCTGAAATAATTTCTCACCCTTTTTTTGTATTAAACACTGTGTAAGCTCAGCATCATTGATACATTTATTCATAGCTCTAAAGAAGGCTGTCTAGGAAGTTTAACAGTATATTATTATTATTATTACCTTTACAATACAAATCTGTCAAATCTGAGACTTTTAAAGGTTTTTTAATATGATAGATTCACAATGCATTCATCCAGATCTCACTGGAATCTCAAGGCAATGTCAGAAATCTTCAGCATGCTGATAGAATTCAGTGCTCTACATCCTGTAAGATTGCTGTGTGCCTTTTTTATTGGTGTCTGTCCCTTTCTTTCTCCTTTTCATAATGTTTTCCATGCAGTCATGCAACTGAGGAGTGGAAGACCAGCCTGAATATACTTTGAAGTCACCTCCAATTCTCAAAGGTAATGTTTGGTCTTTTAATCTCTCTATCCCTCCTCATCTTATTTCAATCTGAATTTCAGATAAACTATCTTACAGGTGGTAAAATACTTAGAAAGAAAACAAACACAGACCCCTTCTTCCTTCTCAGTCTGGAAATAATACAAGATCTGTCCCCAGAGATATTTTAAAGGGCATGAGATCTCTATCATTCATCCTTAGTGCTTAACAGATCTGGAGGCCCATTAGTCCCTGGAGAAAAGGAACCAATCAACCAATATGCATAGCAATTTTCTGACTACTTTCCAGTTTTGATGAATAAATGAACTTCTTATATTCAGTAATCTAAAAGTCAAGCACCAATTGTACTGGATGTGCTATTGTAAGGTGCTTTGTTTCCTGTTCTGCTGAGCATTCTCTGGTTTTAACACACTATTTTCAGCCTTTTAGCTGCAACCAAATTTGAAGGCAGTGCCATATGAGAAGGCCTTTGCACTAAAATATTTAAAAAGGCTTACTGGAAAGGATCTCTTTTCTGTAAAAGGTAAATCAAATTTTAATATACATTGGTTTACTAGTATAATCAATTACTGAAAGTCCAGTTTGCCCTTTCTGGGAAGTATATCTTGCAAACAGGATACTCCTGATTATATAAGTCTCTTTTACATGACAATTGCTTAGCATTTCATGGAATTTTTTATGCTTTCATTGCCACCAGGAAAATACAAAATGCTGCTTCATCAGTAGAAAGTCAAGCAGTTACCAGTTTCAGTTTGAGGAAAAAAATGAGTAGAAAACTGTATAAAATTTCCATTTCAACATAGCTGACCATCAAAGCCTTTATGAAGACTTCAGGCCAGGTAAGCATTTAATTAGATCAAAAGCAAAAAGAAGAGAACACTATCTCACAAGGAACTTATGTGTTTACTTAGCTATTAAACATTTTTATAGACCAGAACATATGGTAGATAGTTTTTGCCTTCATAAATTTATTGTCATATATCAAGAAGCTATAGTAGATTATAAAAACGAGGTTTTGTATGATGAGTCCTGCTTTTCAGCATTAGCTGGCTGCATTGAGCACAGTTCTTCAAGACCTTTTTTATACATTTATTTTATTTTTTAATTTTTTTTAAAGTTTTCCTGCATCGTAGCTAGATCAAGTAAACCTTACTATGCTTCATCTCATAAGGAAAGCTTCTGAGCAAGCAGCATAGAAGTAGTAGATTCAGGACCCTGTTCTTCACTGAAGATAAAAAAGACACATTCCTCCTGCATTGGAAAATAACTCTTTTATAAAATTATTTAATGAAAGTCTTAGTCCCTTGCATTTAGAATATTTTTTTCCAATATTTTACAGTTCTTTTAATTATATGATATGAAATCAAAGAAGAATGGGGGAGAATGACACCAAAATTATTTCATAATCTAAAAATGTGTGAAATGCAATAAATTACAAGCATTAAACATCATATTATGCACACACAAGCCACCCATTTTTTATTTTAAATCATTTAAGTTACTGTGGCAAAAGTCTTCAAAGATGTAACAGCTGAGAAAAAAATTCTCAAAGAAAAGAAAGTAGCATGTTACTTTAAAAAGGGAAGTTAAAAGCTAAGAACCAAAAATCTGTGCCTCATTTATCATTGTATACATAAGTGGCAAAATTAATTGTAATTAATTTAATTTGTATTGAATTGCTATTATTAATAATAGTAATAGAAGCTGTTTGAGTCAAATTAACAGAATGCTCATGTCAATAAACTCAAGAAGGCAAGAAAGAAAATACCAAGGGAGCTCTAAAGTTTCATTGTTTTCTTTCCAAAGCTAGACAAGAAATTTCAGGCACTGCTCCTTTGAAATGTTTTAGCTGTGTTCATTTGTTTTGCATGATTTTTGACAGTAAATATCATTCCCGTGCTTTCTGGCATTTTGAAGGCAAAATATTACTTTATAACTTCCATTTTCAGGCCTCTTACAACTGCAATAAACACTTGTAGATATTTTTTAGATACAGAATACATGGAGGAGCTCTTAGGTTTGGAACAGAATTTTCTAATGAGGTTGCTGATAAAATCAGAATTTTACCTTGTGCTATTTTTAAGCCTTGACTTGATGTGAAGTTTTGCTCAGTATGTGAATTGCTTGCTAGACTGGTGTGAAAACAGAGTAACACAAGAAATATTTTCCTGAGTAGAAGCATTAAAATAATCAGTAGTTGTGGACAGGGCCACAAAGATTATTAGAATTTGTTCCAGTCTTTTTAAGATTTCAAGTTACTGATGTTACTTAAATGATCATCGTAGCTTCTGGAATGATTGAGTTTGGTCTCAGATAAATGTTGTCATTTGTATCAGAGATAGGGGTCAGTAAATAATATCCATGGAATTTGAATGCAGATGCCTGGAGGAGAAAGCCTTGAGTTACTTTAGGACAGTTGCCATTACATTGCTCTGTGAAAAAATGAGCAGTGTCATTTCCCTGGGAGCTACTGAAGGGCTCTCATCATAGGTGGGAGCTGGGGATCATGTGAGTGCTATATTTGGTAAGACAAGGATTTTAAACTATTAGCTTAGTAAAAAATAATGTAGAATACATTTCAGTAAAATTCAAGGTAGACACTGTGAGACACTCTGCAAAGGGGTTTTAACACAAGAGATGCTAAATAATCCATGAAAAATACTCTGTTTCATTCTTTCATGTTCCACTGAGCCATGACAAAGCCATTGGTCAGTGTTAGGGGTAAATATGGTTATGAGTAGGGATAAATAGAGTAGGGGTAAATAGACCAGAGATTATGGAGTCATGCTGAGCCTGTTATTAAGTATTCTGTACTTAATTTTGTACTCTGACTTGATTTTAGGACAATATACAGTGGGAAAATAACTATGGCTCCTTAGCATGCCAGGCTACCTAAGATTCCCTTCAGATTTTTGAAGTATAAAGGATAAGGTTCTGTGAAGGAACACATGTGAACTGTACTTGAGTGCCACCTTGGAAAGGATCAGTAATTCTTTTAGGTCAGTTCCCACTAGGTAACTGTGAAAAAACGAGCAAAAGATTTTCAGATAGGTAGAGAACTTCTTACTGAAGTTCCAGTGGGAGGAAAATCACTATTACTTAGGTTGTGTCTGTGAGAATATAATGAATGTGCCACTGTGGTGCCTTCAAACATCATCTGAGTCAAAAATACACAGTTTGGGCTTCCAAACAAGTTACAGTGAAGTAAAGAATAATCACTGATTTTCAAAGCATGAATAAAAAGTCTGGGGCTTTTAAAATTCTTTGAAACCTGCAAGTCTTACCTTAGTCTCAGCAGGTCTTACAGAGTTCTAGTAAGAATGGAAAGGGTGATATAGGTTGAAGATAATCATTAGCATATTCTGAAAGGAAGGCAGGAACACTTTTTTTTTTTATTTTTTTAATTTTTTTTTTATTTTTAGATGCAGCTGACTAAGGGCTGTGTCAGTTGCAGTCAGTTTATCTTTAGCAGAGGAATGTATTTTAAAGGAATTCCTGGTTAATAAATGCCTTTGATTTTTCCCTTTTGCAGCCAATGCTTTTTCTCAGTTCATCGTTCAGGAGGGTTCTCCTTATCACAGAGGAGTACTTTAAACTTTGAGCTAGACAAAAGGTTCCACTTCCATAAAAGAGAACACACAAACTTTTTGTGTGTGTGAGTGTAGGAGAAACATTACACTGAGTTATGTTGGAAAATGTGGACAGGCCAATGTTTGGCAAGGTGTTTATGCTGGAGCATCTCTGCTTTGGTTACTGGACATTATTTAATGTGTGACTTGCAAGTACCATCTGAAGGAGCATCCTTCATCTTTTTATCTGGATTAGGATTCACTAAAATGCTAACAAGCAATTGATAGTATATACCCCAAGCTACTGTGGAACAGTAGTCAGTAGTTTTTGTGGGGAAGAACTAGATGTGTAGCTTCTCTGTCTAGGTAGTTCTTGGGTCTACTTGAAATATCTGGAGTTTTTTGAGGGTTCCCCACCATATCAGTACTTCTGGGAATGCTCAGAACTGATGGAGGGTGCATAGCCCATATTTAGAAGCTCTCTGAATGGGACAGGCTGCCTGTGTCCTGGACACAGTCTTGTCCTATTATTTGAAGACCAAAACAGGAGGGCACGTGTCAGGGTCATCTCTAGCATTTCTTTTGCTACTTGGACTGCAGAAAATCTCAGTCACAGGGTTTCTATGCTGTTGTCTCTGAGGTCCAGGCACCACCCACCAAATGAAGAGCACCCAGTCTGTCAGATGGTTCCAGCTTTTCCCCCAGGGCACTTATCTATCACTCACTGTGAGAAAGGGCCCAGCACAATGGCATGAGACTTAAGAGGATTTCTCTGAGCTTCAAACTGCAATGAGGGGCTCTTCTCCTTTAATGAGGCTTTGAACCTGCAACTTCAGGCTTGCAAAGCCTGCACTGGCACCACCACCTCCTCCCCAGGCTGTGGATGTGCTTCAGGCAGAGCTAATCCATGTTCTCATTCCATGAATTTAAAACTAAGGGGGCTTGCAGAAAGCATTAAACTTTACCTTAGGTGTTCAGTAGTAAAAGAGCATCCATATGTCACTCTGGTTTCAAAAGTAGATAAGGCACTCGGCTGCATTCTTTAATGCAAATCCCTCTAAAACCTTATATGCTATTAGTAGTCTGGTAGTTATTTGATGAAAGAGAAAATTAACTTTTCAAAGAGCAGGGCAAAAAATAGAACTGAGTCTATTACACCAACCAATCCAATATTCTGCACAATGAGATAGTGTTTCTTTCTACTCATTAAGCCTAGCAAAAGCAATCAACAGAAGCCTGAAATGATAATTGTACAGAAATGAGATCTGATTAAAAGCAGAGATGGGCAGGTATTGGAAATAACCCACCTATCTAAAAGCAAGTGCATGGTCTGTACAGTGAGAGTCTTGGATTATTTAACTCAGCCTTGCAGGCCTGGATTTCTTTCTAGCTAAACCTGCTGTAGATTAAAACAACTGAGGTAATAATGGACACATATCTGGTTAAAACTGAAGTATAAATAATGTGAGAATTAAAACCATAATGTTAATTCGATTCAAAAGCTAAAATGTTACATTAATGTTGTGATCTCTTTGTCACTTACTCTACCCCAAAGCATTCAGGAAGCCCCAGTAAATCAGAAGCTAATACTGGGTTACACCATTTAATTAGAGAAGATTAAAGTGGTTTTAGGTTTGCCTGTAAATTCAATAGCAACAGTTATTAACTGTTTGGTGTTTATCTAAAATTACTGGATGAAAAAAGCCCTGTGCTGTTCAGGATCCTTATTACACTTGAACTAAGTCTGGGGGGAAGCTTTTTCTCATTGTTTGGGAATTGCTGGTGAGCAACAAACTGCCAGGGGAATTGCTCCTTTAAGAATAATTTGGGGTGAATGGGAACAGCTAATGTGAGACACTTGTGTGTGCTTTTTCACATAGCCACAAGCAGGCTGGAGACTCTAAATGTTGAAGATTAATTTGATAAATAGCAGCTCCTTTTCCAGCCCATGCAGTGCTGAATCTGCTGAATATGGGGAGAGATGGAGGGAAATTCATCAAAGGGAAATGACAAGAGGGTAGATCTAAAGTTTACCTAACTCTTATCTGTCATAATGCAAGATGATTTATGTACACTCCATCTAAACTCTATGCAGGGCCTCCTCTCTCTTCCAGCACAATAACTGCATTTCAGAATTATTTTTGTGTTTGTACCCGTTTTTATTTCTCCTTCAGTCTGCTTTTCCTTTTCTTCTCTGCTTTGTACAAAGCAAATCTTTCCCTTCTTGGGTTCCTACTGCTGTATCCCCACGTTGCACAGGGAGCAAATTTCAGTTTTTTTACCTGGGGAGAAGGGAAGACCTGAGGCAGTCAGAATTCAGAAATCCTGGGGGAGATGGGAAGAATCTCACCCAGGGGTTGAAGAGGCTGAGGGTGGAAGCAAAGCAGGAGCATTGACTCCATCCAGCTGCAGCCTGTGTAGTGCTGTTGGTTTTCAGCAGCAACAGCCAAAGGGTTGTGCAAGCTGGCAGAAGGGCTTTTCAGGCTTGAAAAAGGGTGAGTCCTCTCTCCTTAGACACAGGCAAGTCAGGCACCTTCTTTGCTTGCTGGCAAAGGCTGCTGAGCACCACCCCTGTTCTGGGGTCCTGTTTTGGGACTGACCCATCCCCTAGGTGGATCTAAGAGAAAAGTGATATTGCAGGAAGGCTCCAAACTCTGCAGTGTCAGGGTTACCGTGGAGACCTGATTTAATACTGACAGTAGAGAAGAGGTGCTTGTTTGAAAATATTTTTTTCAGACAGTCTGCATTAGCTGTAGTGTACAGTGTGCCTGAGCTGTGATACAGCAGCAACAACTGTGGCCACAAGTGTATGATTGCTTTTTTGTAGGCAAAAAGTGTATAATGTGAAGTATTCAGCTGAATCACCACTTCAGGGAAACAAAAGCTCAAAGTGAAGATGCTTCTGTCAAAGATAGAAGTAAAAGGGGAGATGCTTCTTAGAGGAGTGAAGAGACTGAACTGCTTAGTTTACAAAACAGGCAATTCTCATTTTGTATCCTACATTTTGGGGAAAGTGCTATAAAAAGTAAAAATACTGGGAAATTTCTCATTACATAGAGTGTTACTTATTCCATATGAGACGAGACCTGTGTATAGCTACTCAGATACAGGAAGGCTGCCACTGCCTCTAAGTTATTCATAATTTTCTTGAAGCCATAATTCTGAACAATGTGTAAGTAAAGAGATGAGTAACAGGAAAGCTGTAAATATACTGTAGTGACATTCAACAGTAGAAAAAGGCAACAATCCTGTCAGGTAACCAGCTGGAAGAACAAGCATAAAATCCAGATAAAGGCAACAAGATGGATGATTGTGCTACAGGTGACAGCAAAATAGACAAAGGTCTCATTTTCAGAAAGCCTTGAGGCAAGCAGGGATTTACCTGTGCAGCCACTGTGTAAGGTACCTGCCTAAGGCTCCCAGGCTACTGGAAGTGCTGTTCTTGATGTACAGCTTTCTCCCATCCCAAATTAACTTCTCTCCATACAAAATGAGCAAAACAGCACACTGAGACTGTAATCACATGAGAGGTGTCCTGCAGGGTCAGGCCAACTCTGTGCCAGTGGTTTAGCTTGATTTTCTGTCTTTGACAGTGATAGTAATGACAGGGATGCTATTCAGAGAGCATAGGTGTCAGACCACTACCTGCTCTGTAGACAAACACCTCTTTTGGTCTGTTTTGAATGATCTCCTGCAACATTTATAGAGTGCCAGTAGGTCTTCTAATTTAGGATTTGGCACTTTATAAAACCCTTTGGAAGAAATGGTCACTGGACATATGGAAAGGCAATCAGTGGTGAGAAATAGGCCAAGTGGCAGCTCCAGGCTTGCTCTCCATGCACAGCATATTCTGCTTTGCCATGATACAGTCTCAGAAATTTCAGAGAAGCTCAGTTTGTTTTGACTCTGCCTTATCATTATAGCCACAATGGTGCCCATCTCAGTATTTTCTTGCTATTCTTCTTTCAGCTGTTGTCCCAAGTAGGTAATGATAAACACAATTATTAATAAAAGTGATTTATTAATGTTCACCTGCATTTGAAATTTTTAGTAGGCATATTAGGAGAATTAATTGGTAACACTTGCATTTACTGCTGTCCACTGAAATTTGATGCTTTAATTTTGTCTTTAGAGCAGCTGCTTAAAGCTGATGATTCACACAAAATACTGAAATTAGGCCTGTGAGAGATAAGATAACAGAGTGCAAAAGGGATATCAGTGAAACAAAATAAATGCTGTTCCTTACAAAACTTCAGGAACTAAGGAGTGTCTCCCATAAATATTTATTGAGGACCAAAACTGTGCAGTATTTCTGCCACAAGGGATTTGTATTCTAAAAGTAGCATAGAAATAGAAAGCTGTGCATTTTTGTCTTTCTTTCAGACTACATATTCTCGATGACATCCATTTGCTTCTTTGCATTTAATTTACATATTTGACTGCTTCATCTGCATGAGTCTCAATTATCCATCTTCTCTGGGATGACTTGTCTCATTGCAACTCTTCTGAAGGAACTCTAATTTTAAGAAAGAAAGTAGTGGAGGGGAAAAACAAAAAGTAAATTAGGATCCTAGGGTCCCAAATGGCAGAGTAATTCTGATTTGACATTCAGGGCACTCACGTTGTGCACTCTGGCCCTTAGAGGTGAGGATTTAACACTGTTATAAATAAGAAAGAGTCCTGTATTAACCACAGTACATTTCTGTGTTTGGTGCTGAGTTATTCTCTATTCTCCTCTCATTACTGCTCTATGCCTGCCATCTGAGTTGTACTTGGGTGTCTTTGGAAAACAGATATGCAAGGAAGTAGAAAAGAGTTATTTTAAACTGGTTTTGAGGTTTCTAAAAAAAAGATAAAGAACCCACTTGGCTGAATGAAAATGCATATTTATTTGGTGACTTTTCCTTGCAAATACGCCTTTTCCTGAAAAAAAAATAAAATTGAATGTTTTAAGCCAACAGTAATTATTCTGCCCTTTTTTGAAGGGAAAATAATGGAGGAACCATGATTCCTATTCTAGTTTTAGCAGGCTGGTATTCTATAAACAATGAAGTAATATCAGAAAATCTGTCTGTGTTGGCTGTGTGTGTTCTGGAAAATCTTTATTACACTCTCTCTTCTCTGACCACTCCAAGTTGGAAAAAGCTTATGCAAAATCTTATTTTGTATAATCAGGGAATATAGTTAAATATGATTAATCATACAGTCTTAACAATTGTCTGTCAAAGTCTTGATATTTCGAAAGGAAAATTTAAATTTGCAAATGAAAAAATAGGAATCCAAAATAAAGAGATGCTTCAAAGTAGTTCCTACAAATTAAGTAGAAAGTGACAAGGACAACAGTGATGGGGTTTTCAACCTTCTTTCTTTACTGTGATGAGGTCTGTATCGGTTTAAACATGCACTGAGTCAGTCCCCAAGAGAAAAGGAGAAAAGAAGGCAGAATTTCATTCTTTAGCCCTTTTGTTTGGATAGATGTAGGGAGCAGGGAGAACAGAGCAGGTGATGTGCAAGATGTGGTCTCAACGATTTATCTGTCATCTTAAACTTCTGTTTGCCACTCAGCAGTGTTTGTCCTCCAGAACTCTATGCACATGTGTTCAGATGTTTAGCTTTGAAAGAGGTGATCATTGCAAATAGTATGCATAAAACCTTTTTGTTTCCTTTTTATATCCAGCTCCCTTTTGATGTGGTTCTATTTTTAGATTTTGCAGCTCAGTGCACTGGTGAAATCTGATTCGGATTTCCCTGCACTGTTGGCAACTTGAAATAACAACATCAACTCATTTGAGTTTACAGGAAAAACCTGCAGCTGAGATTAGCTGTGGAGATCAGAGGTACAAATGAATGGAGACAGATTTGTACAGATGGGACAAGATTTAAGTCAGTAAAGCAACATGACACACTTGGGCTGAGGGACAGGAAAACCAAGGACATTTTTGTATCCCAGTAAACCCTACTGGAAAATCCTGAAAAAGCAAACAGGACCAGACACTATCCTAGTGAAATGGGGAAGCCTGGGGTCACCTTCTCCAGGGGCAGTCAGCTGCTGTGCTACATGATGACAAGCAGTAAGACTGTCACTCTTCTTGATGGGTACTGAAAATAGCCACTCATGCAAAAGCTGGGTGTCCAAAGATCAGTCAGTGTGATGAGAATTTGAGAACCTAAAATTATTGGGAAAGATGCCAAGGGGTATCAATGCATTTGCTATCTGGTGCTGACAGATGAGGAATACATGGAGGTAGAGGACACAGGGCTCTCTGCGTGGTCTGGGAGTGAATAGGGTCACAGGCAGAAAAGTAGGAATTGTTTATAAAATGTGGCTGAATGATTGAAAATCCATAAAAAGAAATAGCTGTGGTCAGGTTCTCTTCATGGTTGAAAATCCATAATAAGAAATACCCATGATCAGATTCTCTTCATGGTACAAACACCCATCATCACTGCCAATAATCATTAATGCAAGAGAAGACATGAAGGAAGTGAGGAATGCTCTGTGTTTCCTGGCAGGACAAAGAGTGTTGGGAGAAGGGGGTAAGAATGTGAAAGCTTCATCCCAGCTCTTGTGTCAGTGCCACCTGTGAGAAAATGCCAAGTCTGCACTGAGAACATGGATGCTATGCTTAGGGTTAACCCTTTGTTTATTCCCACGAACAGTTTGTACCATTTAATATTAATATAAAATTCAAATTAAAAATAATTGTTTCTGGTGACAAAACTGATGTTAACACCAAGCAGTGATACAGCCAGACCAGAAAATGTGAGATTCTTTCTTAGTTGCATGGAAGTGTTTGTGTCACGGATCTTGGGTTTTTTCTTTGCTCCTTTTTCTCCAGGCCTGTTCTCATCTCATCCTTTCTGGTTTTCCTTTTGGATGTGCAACAGTTTGGTAGCTACAATGGAGACAGCTAAAAAGTCTTGGGAGATGATACTGGGATTTTCAACACAAGTACATCTCTACATTATTATCTATATTAATGTTTTAGGGCATTTTTTTATGGTAAGGTGTCTTTCTAATGATTGTGTCTATTGCCTGTGGTTGCCAGTGATGAGTATAAAAAGAAAATTATTAAATATCAGTGAAGTAGCAGTATTTTGACCTTAATTTGAGATTGTTCCTTTTGTAATGTATGAACTATAATGAAAATTGGAAATAATGATAGTTTTACAAAGTATTTGATTTACAAAAGTGGATCTGCAAGGCTGCAACTAATACTTTACAAAGTATGGTGAGTTATTAACTCAGCTCCCTATCTACTCTGGATGTTTCATTGAATTTTCATAAACTGTCACATGCTAATTCTGCTGCTTGTAATTGATTCCTTCACTTTTCAATGATCCAAATGAGCTGCAGAGATCTAAAATAGATCTAAAAGAACTGTTCATTGCTTTTATCTTTGCACACTCTCAGATACAATATCTCAATCTATTAAAATGGTAATTTATTTTTTTATTAGATTAGATGGAATGTTATACTCAGAAACGAGAGATGATAAAATATGGAATACATTGATGAACTGTTTAAGGTAGGACACTGGAATTCTGTCTGGATGACATTGATTCATCCATTTGCAGCTGGATTTGGTGATTTGCAGTGACAATACTGGTGAATATTTCTTGGGTTAGTGAAAATTAAACAGCAGTGAAAGGAGTCCTTGATTGGACCCTGCTCATAAGAATATTGAATTTGTGTTTAAAGGATGAGGGAGTCTATATTAGGAAAAGATGATATGAACTACATAGATGAGGCTTCAAATGTGTTTTTTAAATTACTTTTTAAAGTTGGCATGAAAAATTTTAGCTTAACATTTTAGTTCTTTCACAAGGGATCCATGGGAATATATATAAAATACTTTAAGATCTTTAAATTTTAAGCACTTTATATCTTTAAAGTGCAAGCCATTAACATTAGAATTTCCTTTTTTGTGTGTGTATAATTAACAACAGCAGACAATATTTTTTTAGTGCCAAATGCAGAATTTATAATTGTAAATTGTCTTTAATTGGAAGTCTATCATTATATGTCTGTATTTTAGGTATCTGGACAGCAGATATGACTAAAATACTGACCACTGTGTTTTCTCTTCTCAAAACCAGACCACTTACATATATTCCTAAAATGAATTTTGATACCTACTGATGATCACTTTTGATGATAATTTTCAGAGTTTCTTAAATATGGGAATCACTGAGGTCTCAGAACCTCACACTGCCTTGAGCTCTGCTTCCTACCTTGGTGCAGAGACCACATCAGAAACAAAGGCTGATGATGTTGAGAGAGTTAAAAAATAGAGTGATGTTGGGTTTTAGGACAGATCTGCCTCCACTAGCCAAGCTGGGTTATAAAATGTACAAACTGCAACTGGGCTGCATGCCTGAAATTCAGATGATTCAAAATAAACCTTTGCAGAAAGTACTGCTGCCTAAACCTCCTGAAGGGACTCAGTTTTCCTCATCCTTGTAATGTTGTAATGTTTCCCTGAGCATTAAATAAGGGGTGTTTTTTGCTCCCTTTCTGCATTTTAAAATGGAGAATGTATCTGCAATTGATAATCTCAAAAAGAGGGGAGTTTTTTAAATTTCATTTTTAATTTAAAAACATATAGATGCCACTACAGCAGGCAAAATATGACCTTTGAAGTATGAATGTCAAGACAGAAATGACAACTAATTAAATCAGCCTAAGCTATTTCTCAGTATATTTAAATAAGTAAATCAATACGTGCATTCCTTTAGTGACTCTCAAGATGAAAGAAGGCTGTGGTTCAGCTGAAACATCAAAGCCTTGAAAGAGTTTGGAGAAGAAATGGAGTGCTAATTCTTACTGAAAGCAGAAGTATTCCCAAGGGAACCACTTCTTCCAAACCATATGTCTTTGACATAAACTGGCAATAAAGGAGAACACTGCTGCTAAGAATGTGAGGAATGCAGCTGAAATCCTTGCTCCTTTGCAGAGATATTAAAATGATTTGACCTCATTGGAGTTCCACTGCACATCCTGATTTTGAGGCTCAAAGAATCTCTTGAACTGAGCTTGGCACTACTCACTGTGTTAGAAGAAATGGAATCCATTTGAAAGTAAGCTATAAAAATAAGATTATAGTATTACTAACTGGATTGAAATCATCAGCAGAGTTCACTTGGAGTTTATTTGGCACCTACACTGAATGGAGGCCTCAGGAGCATTGGGGTAAATTCTCAGATCCTGGTCTGTGTGTGTTCACCCATTGCACGTGGATGTGGCACTTACAGGTGTGGTTTAGTGGGGACTTCACAGTGTTAGGTTCACAGATGGGCTTGATCATAATTTTTTTTCTAGCCTGAATGATTCTACATGAGACAGGACAATCAAGGACTTTTCTTCAGTCCTGTGTTCATTGGTTGACAGAAGCAGAAGGTTTAGGTGGTTCTTCAGTTTTGTCATGCAGTTTGAAAGAGATACAAAGCATATCCAAGAATCTTCTGTCAGTGGTTTTTTTTGTATACTGGTTTGTCCTCCAGTGTACAGAGGAGGTGGTCTCCATTTCCTTTAATTGGTATGATGCAAGAAAACCTTGGGAAATGCTTTCTGCTGCTCTGTGAGAAGCTACATCAAGAAAATAACATGCAGTTAATGCAGTAAACAAAAAGATTTTATAATGAAAAAACAATTTCTGCTACAAAAAGTGCAGACATTTAACTTTTAAAGCTGCATCTGGCCTTCCAAGTAGCAAAGATTTATCACAACACCTATTACCAGTAGGTACCTTTTCAGAACTGGGTTAGAACCAGAGTCTTGGCCGTGAAACTTTGTGTGCATTTGCTGCTGAGACAGGAAATAAGAGATCTAAGCTTAATTCCTTACCTGATGATTTGTAGGGAAGCCACTGTGTCTCAACTAATTTCTGAAATTTTCTCTTTTTAGAGAAAAATGTTTCCGATGTATGTCTGCTTTTTAGGGGAAAAAAAATGGTGGAGAAAGTTAATGGCATGCTATTTTTTTTTTTTTTTTTTTTTTTTTAAAGATCTTATTTGTTAAATACTAATATTAGTTTTAACAATGTGAGTGTTGGCAATGGTATTTTAAAGCAGTGAATTGTTCAGAATCAGCACTGGTTCCTTTGTCCCTCCAGCATGCCTCTTGCCAAGATTTTTATCTATATGTACATGATGTTATTTCCCACTTCATAGTGCTAATTGTGAATAAAAAGAAATACAAAAGTTTGGATTGGAGGAAACTCATAAGGACTTACTGAAAATTTTCACTGATTTTCTTGAAAGCAGGGCAGATTTCACATTCTGAATTCTGTGATGAGCTTTAAGGACAGAAAAAGCCAAACTGTTGCTGTCTTGCATTTTCATTTCTTCCTGTGTATTGTGCAGTTGATTCATGCTTTTTCTTACTAACATTCTTTTACTTCTGAAATGCAAGCAGATTTTGTGTAATTTATAACCAGTATTTACAACAACTGATTGGAGTTTAGGTCTCTATAAATGCTCATATTTCTGTTTATGGAAGACTTCCATGAATCAGTGGGAGAAAAATACTGGTACATTTTTTTGGTTCTTCAGTGCTATTTACTAGTAGAAATATGCAATTGGTTTAGTTGGGGTTTTTTGCTTGTTTATTACTGAGGAGTTTTTTTTTTGTGTTGATTTTCCTTTTATATATGTCTTTTTGTTTGTGTTTTTGGGGTGTTTTTTTTTACAAATTCTGTTTAACATTGTAATATATTGTTTTACAATGGTGAACTGCAAAGGAACTGTTATCTATGAAACTTATTTTAAAAAGAATGCTAAAATAATTTTCTTTGTAGCTTGAAATCTGTGTCCACATTACAGTAACTTTGAGCATATTCACAAAAAAAAAAAACATAATTCCCTTTACTCAAAGTCTTACACTTTCAACTGTTCCCAACAATAAGTTGAAGCTCAATGAAATCTAATTGCCTGGTGTGTACCTGAGAGACATTTAAAGAGAAATGAGAAACTAATTACCTGCTAACTTCCCTCAATTTATGTTGCATTTGCAAATTTAACTTCCCACACCTTTAATTTTCTGTCTACTGCTTTAATTTTGGCTTTTCATTATTAGTACTGCTAACCCCTTGCATCAATATCCTGTTAAATGAGCATAAATGAGTTGATTTTCCCTCTTTTTTTATGTTGCAGTTGGAAATCTCAGAAGTTGGTTGCATGTTATTGTAGTGGACTTTCTTACAAAAAAATGCTAAGATGACCCAAATATTACCAGAATATGAAGGAACATACTCTTCCCTGATGTAGGATTGAAGGTAATGGATTTGACCTGCAAAATTTAGCTCTCCATCATTTCAGCTGTTGTTACAGTTAATGAAAGTGTTATTTTTTTATCATCTTCCCCACATGCTGCAGAGGGTGTTGACAGCAAAAAGATTTATTCAGTATTTTATAATTTAGCTTGTATTTTGAATGTTAAGTGAATGTACAGTGAGCTTCCCATTCCAGTGGTGTTTTTTCATGCATATGGAATACGTTGGAACTTCTGGGATCTTCAGTGATTTTATGTACATACAGACATATATATTGACCTCTGCAGAGCATTCAAAGCATAAAATTAAAGTTTGTAAGGTCAAAATGTAAGAACACAAGGCTGTCTGTATGGACATCTAAAGATTCCAATGCATAACAGCAATCTACAGCAAATTCTTAGGAAAAAAAAAAAAAAAGAAGCAGAAAAGTGCAGCTCAGGAGCACCCTCCCTGTGTTCAGCAGCTGTTGGGTTATTTGGAGGACTTAATTCAGCCTCTGTCAACTACAAACAATCCCAAAATCTTATGGCAAGGACTTGTAAAATTAATTGTGAGTTGTTTGAAAATGTGCTCCCTTTAGTTCCTTTTCAATTGGCTGTCTGATGATTTTATGCCACATGCCACTGTAATTTTTGAAATAATTCACTGCTTATATTGCAGTGACTGACACCTTCTCAGTAGACAAAGCATAAGAAGGTGAACCTTGCTTATTGTGCTTCTGGGTGTTTACTGAGTTATATATAGCATGGTGGTGGAGATAAAGCTACCTGGAATTTAGTCCTGCTTTTTGGGAGGTGTTTTCATTCAAGTTTTGCTATAGGCAACATTTACAGAGAAAACAGAGAAGCTTGTGGTGGTAGTTTTTTTGGAAGGAAAAGTTAGCAGAAACAAGTATTATCTTAAAATTAGTTTTATCTGGGGAACTGATGCTCATATTGTGATCCAGGACACCACAACAAAGTACAGTTAAAGTAGCATTTAGTACAGAGTCAGTGTGTTTATCTCTGATTTTCACATTTTGAAGCTAGTATCAGCATATTTAGGCCTCCCTAATTCTGAGTTTCTTCAATTTTTACATTCATCCAAGCACTATGTTTTAGCCTTGCATTCCTGCAGTCTCCTGTATTACTTGTTCCTAGTTGTTTTTTCCTTATTTAGAAATATTTATGTTTCCATGAAGTCTGAATGGTTTCCTGCTGAAGGGCTGAGCATTATTGAGCCAAATTTCCTTAGTTCTTTTAAGAGCTGCACATTTTTTATGCTCATTTACTGATTCACTGGAGTTAGTGTGGTGTCATGGAACTGCTCTAAATACTGAGACCTCTGAGCTGTTTCCAGTTGAGCATTTTCTAGAACCACCAAAAAATAAGTGAGACTGCCCTGCTAAGTTCAGATGCAGGGATTTCTTCTGCAGCAAATCTGCTGCATACATCAAGTTTCTGTCACTAGATACAATCTGTCGGTGGATGGGCTTGCATGGCACCTCTGCAGGGTTCTTTGGAATATAAATGCCTTAATTACCCATTTATCATGTGCTTACAAAGACTGTGTAGCAAGTTATTAAGCAGCCCTTTTGTGTATACAGATGTCTTTATTTGCTTTTATTGAAATCTGTTTCTGATGATCCTGAAATTCATGTCATACAAATGATGCATACATACAAAAGAGGTATGTATATATATATTGTGATTTCTGTAAGGCATACAGGATACTTGAACTATCTACAAAAGATATTTTTAGGACTTCAGAATCTGGATACCTCCCATGATGTTACTAGAAGGACACTAACAGAAAGCAATGCCTTATTGTAAAAAAAATATTCTTGATTATTCATAGATATTTAAATCTGCAAATCAAAGATATATCTTTCAAAGTTGTTCTGTTTCAAAATTACATTCCTGCTAATCCACACATGAGCTGTGAAAATAAGATTCCAGTTTCCACTTTTCTTTTGTGCTTATATAGGGTTTTCAAAAAGAATTGATTACATGACTGTGCTAGAAAGCTTTCCTGATTGTTCCCCATTACATCAGCTGGTTTAATAAAAGATATTGCCAAGAAACCTCATTTCTTCCTCTGAAACTGCTTTAGAAACTTCTCTGCTTGCTTGAAAATACTAGAGATGATTACCCAGCAACCACTTGTCTAAAAATGCTGCAAATAATGCTAGAAAATGTATCAAACATGAAATAAGCTGTAAGCTTACAAAATGATGGACTAAATTTGCTTCTTTTAGCATCATAACTGATACCATTTTTCATAGCTTTGTCACAGGGAAGTAAATTTTTAATAAATGACAATACCTGCTTAAAGGATTAAGAAATGCACAGTGACAACCAAAATTAGAACCTGTTATATAGTAAATTAAATGCCTTAGCAAATAAAAATAAACTTGATTTCTCCTTAGGCATTTATTAGATGCTGTTTACCAGCAAATAGTGTACTAATACAAATTTAATTATGTTAATGATAGGTTAATTCTGTATGTGCTACGTGATATAGAATATACATTTAAAGGCTTACTTCACTTTTTCATGTATAGTTATTCATCTAACCTATTTCAAATAATAAATGAATAGGACAAAAGCAACCCACATGCCATAGACTGAGGTCCAGCTCTGGTTAAACTGAGAGTATTTGGATTTACAGTAGATTTACAGATTTTTCATATCTTAAATTTTGATTCTGGAGTCCCAGGTAGTGAGAAAATCTCTCCCACTGAAGATTTTCCATCCTAGAACTTTAGGCCAAATTTGGCAAAGCATTTAGATTTGCTTAATTTTTAAGTGTACTGTACTACTACCAAAATCTTGGAGGCATGGAAAATATCACCACAAGATGTGCATTTGACAACCTTTCCCTTTTAGCCAGCAGTGCCTGTGGAGCTGTTCAGGGACCCACTGTCACCTTCAGCCAGAGGGAATCTCAGCTTCAACACCCAGTGCCCAGCACAGGGTCCCTGTGTCCTGCACCCACCCCACTGCCACCCAAGCACCCTCTGGGAAGGCAGCACAAGGACACACAGGAAAAGCCAGCTGGGTAAGAGTTGTATTTCTCATTCCATGCCCCAAATTTTCATTTCATTCTTTCTGGTGTTGATTAAAAGTCCTCCCTTTGCCTTCTCCTAACACTTCTAATATGTCAGATTCTGATGGTTTGTGTCCCTAAGATAATCATTCCAAGAGTCTGTTGTAATCAGTGGAGTTCTAATCAGTATCACCCAAGGTAATTATTTTCATCCTGAAGTAGATATCTGGATGAGGCTAAATTAATTGCATCTTTAAAGTGGCTATTTCTAGCCATTTGGCCACAAAGGCAATACAAAATTTCTTAGTATCTGTTAGCTGTTTTATAGAACCCTAAAGTCAGCTGAGATGAATTGTATCATTTTTGATGTGAAGCATTTTTAAAAAAAGAAATCTGCAGAAGCACTTTGAAGAAGTTTAGGCTTTTTGTTCCGTGTTGTTATCAAAACCTAATTTCAAAGTTATCTGAAATTTCATATATGAAACTGGCTCTGAACTGATTACAATATTTCAGCTCATGTTGCTATTACACCAGTTTTACAACCCCTCAGTATGAAACTACCAGCTGTAGCACAGTAAGAATATCTTCTCTTGGGAGCTCCACGGAGAAGTGATGCCTGGAATGAAGCTGGAATGAACTCTGAATCTCAGTTTATAATGGGCTGTGTGCTTTACCTTTCATCATCTGACTCTGATGTCTATAATCAAATACCTGCTCCAGTGTGCTCTGCCTGTGCCTGCTCTTTAGGACTGTGTAAACATTATCTTAGTGGAAAATGAGCTCATCTGGGATTCTTGCTACTCTTAGTTATACACAGGTTTCAATTTAATCTTTTGTGGTTATTAAGTCAGGTTCTCTTAACGAAAGCCTCTGCTGCTTGATTGTGATGGTTTGTTGTTTTTCTTTTTTAAGTGAATATCCTCAGGCTTTTTTAGCTGTGAAAGTTCTGTGTTGATAGAAATGGTAAAGTGTTAAAGTACACAGAGAGTCACTTCAGCATTGTATATTTATGTGTACCATAGCAGTTTCAAGGCTATGTTGTTTTTAAGGATTATCCAATGATTGCTGTCTTTTTCCTTTCATGGGCATCTTGTGGGGGGAAAAAAAAAAATCACTTGCCTTAAGAATAAAAGAAAATAATTTTCTACTTTATTTTTATTTACCCAGTACCTTTCCAGGGGTCCATTAATGAGGAAGGAAAACACTTTCCTGTTTCACAATAGCCAAGTACTGACACAGCCCATATTAAATTCTTAGTCCTGATACTTAAGACACAGGGATACTTTAATCCAGGTGTTATAAAGTTATAAAAATGTGAGAGAATAGGACAATAAACTCACGGGTTTGTTGATTCTGATTCACAATCATCCATGAAAACAGAATACCAGGCTTTTGTAAAGCTAGAGTGATTTAGTGTGTCTGATTTCCTTTTGATTTCATTTGCATGATCAAATGCTCCTTTATGGGTTTGTCAGGGCCTTACAGACTGACTCTGCTTTCCCACATTTCCATTAATATCTCCAGTTATTGGTGAACAGTTCTAGAAGAATTCACAGTATATAATTAGTTTAACAAAAGGATTTTAAAAATAATCAGTTCTGAAATTCCTATTAGCCAATATGTTTCTTCAGCCAAGATCTCTGTTGTGTTTTAAAATATGAACTGTTTGTTATACCATGAAAAAACTGTGTTCCTTGGCCTAAAGTTCCTTGCCTTGTGGAGTCATTCCTAAGGTTCTTTTTTCTTGTGTCTCAGAACTTCACACCTTCTGTCTTAGCTGACTCCTGATCTTGGGGATCTTGCTTGTTCACTTTATTTACCAACTTAAGGCTTCCACTGCCATAAAAAATTGTTTGGTTTTAACTGCTGTGTCCTGTTTCAGAATATTTCCTTTTCCTTTCAAGAGCCTCTTCTTTAGTGAGAGAAATGGCACTTCAAGGTCAGTTATGGATTAAAAAAAAAAAAAAGGAAAGTAATTACTTTGCATACTCTGTACATCATGCAGAAGGAAACTTGGAGAAAAAAAAAATACCTCCTTTAAAAAAAAAAAAAAAAAGCATGATTTCTTCTGGGATAAAAAGAGGCAGAAGATTCAAGAGTCAGCTTGGAAGCCACTAGGTCAGCACAGTGGCAGCTGTAGAGGCTCTGTAGAAAAACTACTTAGGTTTGTTCTCTTTCTTCCACTGTGTATTCAAGAGAGGAATTACAACTTCAAGTGGAAATGTCAGTATTGTGTTTGCTTTACAGCTACAGACACTAACAGATGTTTTATTGACCATAAGTTCATAGAGACAGATTATTTCTGTTTGTTTGCTGTATGCCAACTTCTCTTAGAGACATGGCACAGGATTGTGTGTTGCCTATGTGGGTTTTTTCAGAAGGTTCATAGTATGTGTGATTTTTTTTCACTTTTGTTGTGCCAGAGCATACTACATCTTCAGTCACCTCCTGGACTGCTCAAAAACTTAACATTTTAGGAACTCTCAGGCTACTCCTCTACTTCTGCTTTGTTCAACCAAGAAAAAAAGACAGCATTAAAGAAAAAACCTAACAGAAAAATATACAGTGAGAGAGAAATGTACAAGGGATGACAGTGAAGTGATGTGCAGAAGGACTTTCAAGTCTTCAGCTAGACACAGGTATGTTGACCTGCAGAATTTTTCAAAAAGCTTTGCTATTTGTCATAAGAACCTCAGGCTTGGATTTTTGTTCTGCTTCTGCACAAGAGTATTGAAAGCAAATGCACACACAAAGTGTCTCCTTTTTTAAATCTTATTTATTGTAATTAAGCAATAGCCCTTGGCTGTCTGGTTGAATACTTAAACTGTATAAAAAGAACAAGGCACTGCCTTCTATTCTACCATTAAGGCTGAGTGTAATACATGGCACTGCAGGCTGGTAATAAGACTGTTAAAGAGTGAAGCTGCTAAACTGGTTGAAGTTTTCCATGTTTTGAGAGGCCTTGGTAAATTCCTTCAATTTCCATAATTGAGAACACGTGGGTGATCCCATATTCTTTCAAACTCTAAATGAAACTGGAGCTTTCTCGAGATCTGGAGAAATTTAGAAAAATTAAGCAATATATTAAATGATCCTAAGAAACTCTGAAAAGACAGATTCAGAAAAAACCACACAAAAACAACAAAATAAGGCTGCATAAGTGTCTCAGCATGTATATTAAGCATAGACATTTCTTTCAGCTTGGTATTTTGAATCATCCAGTTTTTTGGTTCAGACCACTATGTACAGATTTTTCATCCCAAACAGCCATCAAAATAACCATTATTTGCACAGCCAAGGCACTCTTATGAAGATTTTTACCATAGGATTAAAATACTGTTGAGGTTACTCCATTTCTGGATTTTAGAGTAGCTGAAATTTTGCTAATTTAAGAATCAAATAATGAAAATGAAAAAAAAAATCACAGAAATTTTAATACAAGCTCCTAATGATCCTGTACACAGTGGATGTTCATAGGATAAGCAGTTCCTAAGCATGAGCATTGCTGAACTTCAGAAGACACATCATGTCCTGAGAGAGCATCCTTGGTACCCACTGCTCCAGTCCTGCTGAAAGGGTCCTGATTAAGACCTGGACACTAATTAATTTTCCTCCTCAATCTTGTCACTCAGCTTTTTCAGTGCACCCATGGTTGTTTTAGCACTTTGGCTAAGCAGGGTGCAGAAGTGTTCATCATGTAAAGGTGAAATTCATAGGATTTGTAGCTCCAGGTGCTTGTATCCCTTGCATGTGTTTGTATGTTGGTGTATGCTGGTCATGTTTTGTCCATGCTCCAAGAGAAACTGGTTGCTCTAATGAATTGACAGCTGATTTTCACACCTTCCCCAGCTTTGTTCTGGTTAATTACCTTTCTTCTTCATATTAGCCATAAATTATGTTTCTCAGGTGAGTAAGAAAAGCAGCCCATCTACTTTGGAATACTCTTTGGAGTACTCAGACTTGGATTTTCTACTTGTAAAATGATGTAATGACCTTTCTCTAATTTTGAAGTGTTGTGAGGCTTGTTTATCTCTGTTCTCAAAGGATTAAGATTCTACAGTGCTGAGTGCCATGGAAATGTCTATGCATAAATAAGCATCAAAGGTAAGGCCTTAAGTGGCATCCAAGGGTCCTTAGATGTTCTAAACATGGTGAGCAGCCCCCAAAGAGAAGCATGCAGAGCCACCAAAAGGGTTATTTACTTCCCTTGCTCAACATTTCAGTGAATTATAATTTCCTAATAAAATACAAACCCAACAAAACGTGGAGGCCCTGCTGTTGAATCCATTTGAATGAGTTTCCTACCTGCAGCAAGATCTGTTTGCCAGCCACCTAAACAGGTTTCAAGCAATTTGGGATATCTCTCAGTTTTTTAAGGTGTAAATGGTTTCATGACAGCTGGAAGAGTGCTTTTCCAATTTGAAGTGAATATTCTGTAAAATAAAAAAAAATAAATTACTCTAGACTTGTTAATTAGACATGAGCACCAGTGGCACAGGCAAAGTTAAATGGAGCCTTTTCTGACACCAAAGTGTTAGATAACCAACAAATACAAATAAATTCCTAGATTTTTTCACAAATATTACAGCAAAATTTCCTGACTGAGTTATTAAGAAATCCTGTCATTTTGTGAAGTTCTTGGAAGCATCCCTCTTAGCATTTTGATCCCAGTTCTTTTCCCCTGGCTGTTTTCATGTTTCCCACTGTACTTAATTTATCTCAGATGGGTATAATCTAGAGAAACACAAAACAAGATGCCTTCTCTGATGTTGTATTTCCACAGTTTCTGATTTGAAGACTGCAGCCTCCTGATGGGCTGGGACTTATTTTCTGGGAGTCAGCTAAAAAAAAAGGAGAGAGACATTCATCTGCTATTCAATAATCATACCTTGTGAGATTTGTGAAGGTTCCAATGCTACCAAATGAAGGGACACCCCACCACTACCCTAGAAATTGGAGAATAAACAAAAAAAAAAAACAAACGTGGGTACAGCCCCCCCAAAAAACAACAGCAGCAAAAACAAAAGCAAAAAAACCCCAAAAACAACAGCAAAAAAACCCCAAACTTCTTGATGGTTAGATTGACAAGTAGATACTTTATGAAACATTTTCCAGTCTAAGAGAATATGATGGTTGCAGCTTCCCATAAGCTAAGAAAATGTTAAGAGGAAATCATCATGCAGGAAACATCATCACTGCAAACCAAGCCCATTTTTTCAGTCTGGCTGAAATTAATGTATATTCAGCTTTGGCAAAACAAGCATCAGGAAAATTAAGCTGGAGATGAGCAACGTTCCTTAAACCTAGAGAGAAAAAGTAAAAATTTAACTCCATATTTCCATTCAGCAGTACTTCAGAGCCATGCTATTATATTCCTAACTCCTTATGACAACTACTGAAAGCATCTCCTGTTCATTAAAAGCAAAAAAAATATTTATAGGTGGATAGCTTATTTCTTGCTTTTATGCTGATATAGCACAAAACAAAACCTTGCAAAGCTGCTCTTTGGAAGATAAAAAAGATTCAAATTGCTGTAGCAGACTTGTGAGTGGAAATGTTTTCAGATGCTGAGCAAATCAAATCGCATGGGGAAAGGGCAAGTTTTATTTGCTGTGGATTGTTTGCCTTCAGAAATACTTTTTCCTTTGCTTATTTTTAATTGATCAGCTCCTTCTCATATATAGAGGGGTTTTGCTTCTGTAGGATGCATGGAATGAAAGAATAAATAAAAAGCTCAAGAAATTCACCCTGTAGTCACCAGAGGACACATCTACAGTGAAAACTTAGCTAAGGTACCATAAGGAATTAGTAGCTTACAGGTGTTCTGATAGCAGTCTTGTTGTTATGTTCCATCATTTAATTTCATTTCTTAGGGACTTAAAAAAGGTCTGGCATTTAACAGGTGTAAGGCAAACACCTTTTTGAAGTACATTTCCATGTGTGATGAGTATTTTATTATTGGCTCTACAGCTATATATTTAATAGTTAAATGAACTGCTGTGACATTAGAGAAATGCTTTGTTGAAGGAAAACAGAACCAGTAAATAGAAGCAGAGACAAGAGAATTAAGAAGAAAAAATTGGTTTTATTTGAAGGAGTTGTAGAGGTTTTTTTTCAACATGGACTCTAAATGCACTATTTGAAAGATTGAATTTTCCTCAAAATTGCTGCCCTGTTCCAAACTGAATGTAAGGGTAAGGTGAGTTCCTCCTCAGATTCTCAAAATCACTTATCTAGATTTTATGGTGTCAGTGTGATGGGAAGTGTTTCAGGCATTTCTTCTCACTGCTTGATTTACTGGGAGACATGTTAGGAAATTCACCTGGTCTGCAGATTTGATCTGAAGAGGTGGAGGAAGACAATGGCATGGCTTGTAGCAGTCATTCATTCATTTTATAGAAATATCTTTCAAAAGATCTGGTCCTGCCTTGGGTGAAATAGATGTCAGATTTGTCCAAAGGATATGGATCAAAGATTACTGCCTACTCATACTACACATCAAAACAGCCTACAGCTGAATTGCCCTTTTTCTACTGAAGCAAAGTTTCTCCTTGTGTGGCTGTTGTATAAAATACATATTTTAATCTGTTTAAAATGTATTTCAATTATTTGCACTGACCTTAGAATTTCCTTTATAGAAAGAGAAAATATATAAGGTCATTGGTGGTCTTGGACCAATTCCAGCTGTCTCAGGCCAGGGGCAAAGGTTCAGTCAGTCTGCAGGGAATTTTCTTAACAGGTCAAGGAATTGTTTGCCAACAATGTGTGCTTTTCAACCTGTTTCACTCCTGGTTCTTTCTGTTAGAAAGAAAATCCTGTGTCCAGATCCTGTCTCCTGCACAGTTGGTCCTGTATTCTTACTGCCTTCAATTCTGCTGTGTGTTTCAGACTCCTTGCCTGTGGAGCAAAGGGAAATCTATTTCCTCATGGGTCTAGAAATCAGATCCCAGCTTTGGCTGTTACTGTTTCAGGAGATTCATCCCCTTCAAAAAATTCAGCTTTTGGGTTACTAAGGAATCAATGCATCTGGGGGGACTGAATATTCATGCTATTTAACTGTTGCTAAAATGTAGACTTCTCTTTAACCTCAGACAGTTTACTAGCCCTGAGAGGTCTAAAAGCATGCTAGCTTTATAAAAAAAATATATGTGCCAAATGCTTTGCAGCTGTATTTCTCAGGTAACTGGGGAAACCCTGTAAAATATCAGCTTCCTAGAGTATACACAATTTTGCCCATATATCCCCCTTATTTGCCTGGATGAAGAGTTCTGCAAACCTGCCTGGTAATGTGGCATTTTCAGAAAAGTTGAGTTAATAGTAAACAAAGTTCCTGGATCAAACATAGGAATCTCAATTTCTCTTTTCCTCATGGTGCAAAAATCCCCCAAACATATCTACAGTTTCGTCACAAAGAATTTAAGAAGAGCTTTGTGTCTTCTCATACCACTTTTCTCATTTTATGCTGATTTAAATCATCCTTTCTGCTGAGAAGCCACCAGACAGGGCTCTCCTCTGGATCAAAGCATCCTTGCACCCATTGATGGATTTGCTTCCTTCTCTCTGAAGAGGAGGTAATAAACCACTGACTGTTGTTCTAACAAGGGATCTATGAGATGTCTTATTTGAACACTGCTGCCCAAAATGCAAAATCTTCCCCCATATGTGCTTTTTCCTGGTTGAACCATGGTGTTCATTTCTCTATGCTAAAATAAGAGGAACAGTTCTGAAGTTCAAAGCTGTTAAAGGCACAAGACCTCTGATATACAAATGCTTTTATTTGCATGTACACTCTAATACAGGTAATTAATTGTTCAGTGATATTGGATCTATTACCTTTTGAAACAGAAGGAATTATTTGATAGGATGAAATGCCTTTTTGCTTCATTGTTTACTGTACAACACTGACCTTTTTCTTCACCCCTCTGCTTCCAGTAGCAAAATCAGGAAAGATAAAACTCAGAGGTTTGTTCAAAACTTTGTCATTATTTCATTTTACCATTCCAAGTGTTGTTTTTCCAAATTTAGACAAAGTATTATTTCCAGTTCAGAAAATCTCATTCATTTATACCAAGTTCTATAAGTAGAGAAATATTTAAGAAATAAAATGGAGTTTATTTTTATGGATACAGAGATCAGAGCACTCAGGACTGTTTTGAATACTTGTTGAAAGAAACTATTGAATGTGAAGGAAGTCTGCCCTAAACTATTTAATCTTGATTTTTGAGAAGATTTTTTTTTTTCATTTAATTTGCATTACTATTTCATACAGTTGTGCTTATTTTAATTAGCTATTGAACATGGCCCTTCATGGCCAACAAGATGGAAATGCAGTTTGTTCACTACACGGGCATGTAAGGATGCAAGTCTGCTGATTATTTCCTCTGTAGGATTGACCATGAGTTATCTAAGGATTAGATGAACAAAAAGGAAAGCTTTGCATGTGGATTTTCCTGAATTTAATTTTGTGTGGCTTAGGCATGGTTTAATGCCTGACCTTGTGTTTGTAGGATTTCATGTATGAAAACATTACCCTAAGGAAAAGGTTTAATAGACTTTAATAGACTAATCCAGAGGCTCTAACCAAATGACTCTAACAAATCTTAATCTGGAAGAATATTTTTTCCCATGGATCTTCTTGAACCAAAAGAATACTTTGTAAAAACACTGAAGAAAACTGTATGGTTAAGAGCACTGTAGATGTCAGAGGGCATGCAGATTTGTCTTGGAAAAATTAATGTCATTTATCAGAATGTAATGACATAGAGCTTCCAAAACTCTATACACACAAATTACTGTAACATATTTAAATAACTAAATATAACAGTTCATTCTTTTAGGGCATTAAGCTATAGAAACCTAGGTATCTACACCAAGTATTATAGGGAGTAGTTATGACAGTTATCTAGGAAACTTAAATGTCTTTGAAGAAAACTTAGAATTATTTTAGAATGTGATTTTGTAACTAGGCAATTCCTTTTTTTTTACTATACTGCTTGAAAAATATTCTTGTTTAATAGCTATAGGAAGTAGAAAGGGATCTGTCTGATAGTACTCAGCAGGTTTTAGTGCAAGATGCTATCTTATGTTCCATGCCTATGTACCTTACATATGCTGTGCTATTTTACCTTTGAATTTTTAGTGAAATAGTGCTTATGTTTGTCCTCTTTCTATCCAGCACTATCTATCCTAACAGCTGGCTCTGTCTGTTTTTCTTGGTACAGAGGTGTTTGGAGAGATTCAAAGGTGTCTTTTATTTTACTTATTGTACTTTTTTTCTTTGTGAAAATCTTTCTCAAGCCAATTCAGAAGCTGAGGTTTTCTTGCTATATGGAGATATTATTTCATGAAAACTGAGTTTAAGTCTGGTTTGCACATACTATGTGGTACTTTGTGCTGTGATAATCCTCATGGAACAGGCTGTGGATCAGCTTTGCACAAACACTGGTCCAAAATGTTAATTATTTCTGAGTAAAGGCCAGTGCAATCTACTGATCACTGTGAAAGAAAAGATAAGAGAAGATCATCTAAAAAAAGTTTGAATACATGTATTTAGTAAATGTATTGGCTCCTTCAGTGTGAAGGCAGTTAAAATGAATAATGTGAAATGCTGAAAGAAGCTAAGCATTTTTATTAGGTCAACAGGCCATTCTGCATCTGTGAGAGTAAGATTTTTAAATACTACATGGAATGATTTACTAATTCTCCAGGGTCTCATTAATCCTAACAGGACCAGGTACGTGCTAATTCCATGACTAGAAAACTATCACTTGTAGCACCTGCCTTGAATTAACTGACTCAAATTGGATTCATATTTCAGAACTTAAGTGCCCAGGTTCTTCAAAGCAGAACTTGCCTTCAGTGGAAGCCTGACCTTGCTTAACTTCTTGGAGCATAACTTCACATGGGCAAAAGGAAACATTCTTCTACCTCAGTGAGAAACTTTCATGTTTTGCTCCAGATTGTTTCAGGACTTAATTAACTCCTGTGCAAGTGAAGGAAATTCCTGCAAAAAATTTAATAAAGCTCAAATCACTAGTTTTAAAACTGACCATTAATTCCTTTAATGCATAAAAGCTCTGCAGCAGGATGCAGAATAAATGGCAGAAGCATATTTAAAGAAGCAGGTAGATTCTCTAAATCCTTTGCACTGAAACTGTGAGGTCACCAGTGATCTTTTTGATGCACTATGATGTGTGTCAGAGACCTGCTACCTGAAGACTCAGTATTTTTATTTTACATTTCTCCCCCTGTGTATTTATTTGCATTGCTGAACAAACTAATTCTTAGCTCCAGCTAATCTTAAAAGCTGGAGTGAGGCATCTTTTATGTTTCAAAAGGAGCATATTATTTAACAGAACTACAGCTGTGAGCATTTGTCTTGCCTTGACATTTTAAAAGGACAAACAACTGACCTAGAAACCGAACCAGTGGAGGTGATACTAAATAACTTGTATCACATTTTCCTTTCACAGTTTGTGGCACTGCTGAGGACTTTTCTACATGTTGCTGTATTTGACCTAACACAGATACTGCCATGTAAGACATGAGACCTCTATGAGCACTCTTGTCATCTCTGCTACTACACTGGAAGAGCACTGTGATGATTTTAAGAGGAATTTACTCAGACATTTTAGCAAGTATACACATTGCTTTAATCACCAGGCCTTGTTATTATCAGGTAATTCTGTACCTCGTTGTAATAATTTAAAACCACAACAAACAAGTCCCCTTCCTCTTAGCTAAATAGTCATAATTTTTACCTCAATTTGAGGTTGAAGTCAGCACCTTCCCTTTTGAGCAGATATTCTTTCTCAGTATGCAAAATGCTCAATGTAGTCATGTGTTGCAGTGCATACTTGCTCTGCTGACAATGACTTGGCTTTTCCTTTTTGATTGTCTCATATAGACATTTATTTGAAATGTGTCTTGATTACAAAGAACAAAAATCTGCGGTCTAATTAGTGGGCCTGAAAATTAACTTGAAATATAAAAATATAATATACGCTGAAAGTCTGCAAAAAATCTCAGAACTGTAGTTTTTCTAAAGAATCATATTTTTTTCTGCTGCAGCTATACTACATTTCTATAGCAAATGACAAAAAAAATTAAAGCTCATTGTACATTTTTAAGTCATTAACAGGTACCACTTGTGAAAGCTCTGCTGCTGCTTCATGCCTTCAGGGCAGTAAAGCAATTACTGCTATCTTACCACAACCATATGTTAAAATATGGCTTTAGTGAAAGGAGCTTTGGTATTATTTCTATATAACACTTCACACAGAACTGTGCAATAAAGCAGCCCTTCTATACAACAAATTTTTAATGTCAGAATCAGAGTTTCCTTATCTGCTAAGTGATTTGACCAGGATTTTCATGGAAAAGAAAGAACTGATTTCAGTAATTCCTTTCTCAGGACCTACAATAGAAAACAGTTGATGTACAGCACATGGCCTTTATGAGTTCTCAATTTATAGTGTTTTCTCATATAATAGAAATAGTGTGAGTCAAGCTAGAGGATACTGTATTCACTTTGTGCTCCCAGAAATTAAGATAGTCAAAGCAGGAACAATTTGTTCATCAGCTGCTGCTGCCATTTGAGATGTACTGAGTTTTATTTTGAACTGACTCTTGTTAGAATGATAAATTACTGGAAATAGTTACTTACCTCATACTTGATGAACGTACCCGGAGCAACTATTGATTGCTGAGCATTTGCATTTGGGACTTTTATCTGAAACTTTCTTTGGTCTCTGTATTTCCTGCCAAACAGATCCATGGCAGTGCATAGCTATAGCTTGGTGTATGTGTATAATCTGATTTTTAATAATGTGCTCTCCTTTATAGAACATATAGAAGACAGAGTTTTCCAATCATTTTCTTACCTCTTTTTCTTAACCTACTTGGGACACAGATCTTGGACAAGCTACATTTTCTAGCACTAAAACTACAGCCCAGGCAATGTGAATAGAGAACTGTGTATCCTGCAGTCCCATCTTCGTGTCTTAGAGCAGCAGTGGGTCCATCAAGCAGGGTGTCATTAAACAAACTCATTCTAGTTTTGGCAGGTCTGCTCAACTCATGTAGTGTGGGACCCAGCATTTGCAAGAGATAATTGATAATTATCCAGCAGTGATGAGATAAAGGAAAATCAGATTTACAAGCTTGGTCGGTCTTCTGCTTCATCACTGTCTCAAGCACACAACTGTTTTGTTGTGTGTGAGTTATCTTTTTTTTCTTTTTTTTTTTTTTTTTAAACTTGTTATATGGCAGTGGTTAGCTAAAGAATGTAAATATCTGGAAACAAGTCAACTTCCTGAAGTATGCTTTAGAAATCATGTTAAGTTTTAAGTCTTCACTGCCATAATGCAGTGTAATCTCCTTCAAGTGGCACTTGATGCAGAAATTCAAAAGACAATTGAAAGCATTTAGAGCTAATAAAAAATGGATAGCTATGCAATTCTAAATAAGTAATTGTGCTCTGAAAATTTCTGCTTGCTGGCTTTGTAACCACATGCATAAAAACCATTTTGTTCTAGATCATCCTGACTTTTTCACTTGTAGTGAATACACGTGATGAATGCAGCCATTTATAAATGTGAGTCTGGATTACTTTTAAGGAATAATTACCTACCTGTGCTTTTACATTTTTCTTTCAGTGTTAAAGAATAATTTGTCACTGGAAATAATGAGACGGTGTTCATTTTCTCCAAGTAAGTTGAATATTTGAAGTTAATGGTAAATTATTTCATGTTAGGCTATATCTGAATTAGATTTCTTTTCACTAAATGATTTTACCATGTGCAGACTTAAGTGGAATCTAAGCCCGTGTTCCACATTCTTCATGTTTTCCTGATTGTTTATTGAAAGTTACTGGGTCTATAGCTGAAACTTCACCTCACTGACATTTGATATCACTCACACTTGATATATCCTCAGCTGTGCACGTTGTTTCAGTCTGTTGAAAGCTGCTCTGTGGAGCAGACTCTAAAAGTCACAACCGTGCTCTCCTCAAGGGTTCCTGAAAAAGTGTCTTCTTTTTCATACATCTCTGAATGATGGAATGACAGAAGAGCAGGGGTGAACTAAGTGCTGGTTAAAGCTCAAATGTTCCAGCTTCTATGACTGGCACTATGGAATGCATTTTAAATTAAGAAAAAAAAAAATAAATTCAGGGTAGCAAATCGATACTTTCAGTTAAGTCAGGAGTTGCTGCTGGCTGAGTGGCAAGTGTTAGGCCAATACATGAATAATCCTTTTCATGAGTAATTTCTAGGGCACATTGAGTTGGTGACTTTTAAATTCAATGTATAATTACCAGTTGAATGCTACAGTATTTTTATTGCTGCATAGAACAGGAGGTGACGATGTATTTGTCCAAGAGCATACCTATAAATCTATGAATAATACTCCAGTGTAATGCATTCAGTCTACAGGAAGCTGAGAATTTATGAAGATTGGTATGTCTGAATATATGTATATAGGTTTAGGTATAGATTTGACAACAGTGTTACATGAAAGGCCAATAAAGAGTTGTAGCATTAACTTGACATGGAAGGCACAAAAAAAAAGATTGGGAAGACAATAGAAATTTGTTTAAGAGGGTTGGTTGGGCACTAGGAAACACGTAAAGCAGGAGAAAAGAATGGAGTTCAAGACAAAAATTAAGTCCAGCAGGCTTCAGAGTGTGTCAGAGAAGATGATGAGCTTCAAATAGATTGGGATTGGGCAGAGGCTTCAAACAGGGGGGTGTGAGGAGTGCTGGAGGGGATGAGGTGCCATGGTGTGAAAAGATGCAGACGTCGATCTTTTAGGGATGGTTTGCGGCAAGCCAGGACAGTTCATTCCCCTCTGAATCATCTGGGTCCAACTCTGACATTTCTGTGTAGAAATCAAATTGGTGAAATGTGATCTGTTAGGAACAGGAAACACCTATTTTGGGTTTGTGTGTGTTTATTTAATAGCAACAAAGCTTAGAACTATGACTTTAAATTTCTCTGTGTTGCATATGCGGCACTTGAGCTGAGTGTCTCTTTTCTTGTTAGATGCTTGTTATTTCTGTCTTCCTTACATTGTGATGTTTCAGTGGGCAAATAATACAAATTGTTCAGAGAACACTGGAAAAACTAACAGTGATACAGAGACCTTCCTTGACTTCAGTGCTAATACAGAGTATTTGGAAAAATCAATGGAGCTTGTCCGTGGTGTCTCATCTCTATGATATCCTTCAGTGCACTTTGAAAAGACAGCATTTCCTTGATATCTAAAAGTGACAGAATATTTTCAAACAGCAGAAAATAGGAATAGTTGTTCTCTAATTTTTTTTTTTTTTTTTTTTTTTTTTTTTTTTTGGCACTTTGTTCTAATGAAAGCTGATGAGGAACCCTTTACTGGCCTGTGTTAAAGATATATTTTTAAAATCAATTTTACTAATCTAGAAAATGGAACCAGACAGCTTCTGAAAAATAAGTATTAATCTTTGTAGGTCTCAAGTTGCAGTAATCTCCTTGGCTGGCATTTTTATTATGAAACTAAGTAGGACAAACATCCATTTTTGTGGGGTTTTTTTAAATCTTATCTTGGTTTACTTCCTGCAAAACAAATTGCACACACATGCTTAGGCATGCACTTCTATTTCTTTCTCATTTGCCTCATGGAACTGCTGGGATTCTTACACCTAAATTTTGTGGGATTTTTTAAAGGTGTCACTGAGAAATATTTATGCAAAGGGCTAACCTGTTTCTTTCCTTCTTGAGCACTTTTGCTGAAGTCAACTAAAAGGTTCCTGTTTGAAGTGGAGCTCAAGTTGAAAGCATCATTTTTGTACTGCCTTTCTTTCATCCATTACATGAGTAATTGTGTGAGTGGCACCTAAACAAGAAACTCTGTGCCAAGTGAACTCCCACATTTTCCTCAAAGCATCAAACAGAAGACATTTAAATGAGAAGGGTTCTGATCTGGCTCACTTTAATCTTATCCTGACCTGGTAGTTGGGGTATTTCTGTTGAAGACAACATTTCTGGAGATTAGAAGAAATAAATGACATACAGGTTGTTAATTTAAAACTTTATTGTATATTTTGTGAAAGAGCTTCAACTACAAAATCAAAGCCTTTGCTGCTATAATGTAGTTCTTTTCCTGAGCTGTTTACAATAATAGTGCTGCTGTCTTCCTTACACTGCTTGTAAATGCTTCAGGGCAAATATTTGTGGCCTCTTAACTACACTAAGGCAACCAGAAAAGTTTGAATTAATTTGCTGAAAACATTGTGTTGGTGGTTGCTTCACAAGGGGGTGAAGATTATCAGTATGTTAGGGCCCATTTAATGTTATTAAGATGACTGGAGATGCAATATGGTAACTAAATACACATGGGTTCCCAGACATCCATGAGAAGCCTTAATCCAGCAGGTTGGACTTGGGAACATTCCCCCTGTGCCCCTGCTATTTGCAAACAGCTAGGAATTGCAAACAAAGAGTTGTGAGGAGTTTACTGGCCTTTTGAGCATGTGCTAAGAGGCTGTTTATTCCATATTTGCCTTCTCTTCACAACACCTGTTCACTTGCACCCTAGGAATAAACTTCTGTTGTACCTGCTATCTGCAGAGCTGGCACATTGCACTTGCTCTGTAGCTATGGCTCAGGTCTCCAGATCAGAGAAGCCTGAAGAGCTGAAGCTTTAAAAACAGGCTCTCTTTAAACTCTGTAACATTTTTTTTTCCTCTCTCTTCATCAGGCATATGCACTTCATGAGATCTTTCTGGTGTTGCTAAAAAATTACTGTTCAGTTTGGCCATATGGTGTGAAATTAAGATGGGTAGAATGGGGAGGACTTTATGAATACGTAGAGTTAGATATTAAATATTGTTGTAGCTTTATTATCCACACTGATATAACGAAGTAACTTTTAATTTGAAAATAGGAAATAATCTTTTATAAATATGAAGGTCATAGGATTCCCACTTAAAAAGGGACATACAGTGAGCAACAAGAATCTCAATCAATTTACCTACAATGAAATAATGGCAAACTGAAGAAATATATTTTACTGCTTCAATGCAGGTATAATTTTATTATAAAAATTATATTTATAGAAATAAATACTACAATTTATTATTATAAATTATAATTTCCAATATAATTTTCTTTCTGCATCCTCTTCTTATGCTGTTTAAAATACTAACCTTTTTCATTTGGTTCTTTCAAAGGCTCTTATGTTACCTTTCCGTTTTAAAACCAGGTTCAGCTCAAACTGACCCAGCTAAAAGGCCAAAGCTCTGTGTTTTTTCCCAAGCACCTGAAACATTAGAAGTGTGTGGTGTTCCCATGAAAGAAAGAATGGAAAACTTAAGTTTAGATTGAACAGCTGAATTCATAGCCTTTAAAAATACCGAAATAGCTTAGGTTTATTCTCGTGCTATACGTGATCAAAAAAGTTTTTCATTAAAGTGTGACAGTGCTTTATATTGCCTGTACATAAAACCTTCATGGTTATTATACAAAAAGAAAAGGCAAATGACAGTTGGTGTTAAGACTAAACAGCTTAGGGCAAACTATTTTCTCAATACGTATGTAATTTAATTGAAATGCAATATTTCATGAATATTAGAAAGAGAGGCTTTATTAAAAATGGCAAGGGAAGTGAAAGCCTGACTGTTTAGAGTAACAAGCAGCACAAATTTATTCATTCAATACATCACTGAATTATTTAAAACTCAACTTAAGCACAAGGTCATGGAATAATTTTGGCAAGTACACACTTTTGCATGATGCATTTCCATAATTCCACTGCATCTATAAAGTTAATCACAGCTTTGGCATGCAAGCCTGCTTCATATGCTAAGCTGAGCCAGAAGAAGGCTCTGAATTAAAACCTAAGAACAAACCAAACTCCTGACACCACAAATGATTTGTGATAGTTTAGAGCAGATGTGAGCTCCATAATACTAGCAACTCTTCCAAATATTTCATTTACTAATATCCCATATTACTTGCCATGCATATGTACAAGTGAAAATATGTCACTAGTCTGGAGACATATAACAATTTATGTGTTCCAACACACATTTAGATGTCATGACTCTTCTTGAGAACATCCTCTGTCTGTAAGGAGTGAGAGCTGACAAAAGGTGTCCCTTGGGCTGCAGGGATGAGAGTGGTAGAGCTAATGCTCCATAGAAATTTGGTTTAGATTATAGGATGAGAAATAGTAGTTGGCTGTCCTGAGTCCAGACTGATTTCTAACAACTCCTGCAGACTATGAAACCAGAGAGGCTTAGGGCATGTAATTCTCAGAACTGCATTTTCATTTCAAGGCTCAAAGTCAGACAACGTGATATGTGTTAATTGCTTGAGGTTTCTTCCCCAGAGTATATTTAAGGTTCTGAGAAAACTTCTTTAAAAGCAGGGAATTTTAAAGTAGACCTTGTGCCTTCTGGTTTTAGCATCACATTTTGGTATCTCTCTATCAGTTAATAAAAACCTGAGTGTGAGTAAGTTTCAGTGGACTCCTGTGATCATGCAGCAGCAGCTGGAAGAGAATGGGTTCTATACTGCTATATATATGGCCAACTTCTAATGTTTGTGTAGTTTCTAAAATTATTATTTCTAAAGTATAGAAGATGGTTGTTATTGCAGTTCTTGTGATATCATTTTTGTAGTTCCAGGGTAGCTTCTCAACACCTTGGTTGGGTATTGATGCCTCAAGGGTATCAGCTGCAGGTGTGCACCATCACTTGCAGAGGTAGCATAGGAATTACCACTACTGAAACCTCTAGGAATAAGGTGTGCTGGCTAAAGCAACAGAATTGCCTTGATAAATGTGGCTCTGGAGTGCTAGGCAGAAGATAAGATAATTTTATAAAGAATAATCTGGAAAGAGTGATACACATCTCCTCTTTCCATGTTTAGAAATAACTGTGTGCCAGCTAGGAACTTGCTGGACTTGACGCTTCCCCTACACTGCTTTCACACCCACAGAGGAAGTTATGGATTGACCAGACTTTCAAACAAGAACATGATTTTCATTTGCAAGCTTGGTGGACTTAATATTCATTTTAGGTAATTTGCTCAATTTATGTACTGGGCAGCTCAGATTTTTTTCCAAATTAGTCTCGAAATAGGTGTAATTTATCTCAATATGCTCTCAGACCAGTGCACAAGTGACATGAAAGATTTGGCATCTATGTTTTGAATACATAAATTATGCTAATATATTTTTTCAGCACCTTTATCTTAAGAATTTTTTTGCTGTTTTTAAAGAAGAGTTCAAAACTTAAAGCATTCCAAAGAGTATCCTGTTCTATACAGGTTGTTTACAATCTGGGTGACTTCCAAAGAATTTTTGGTTTTATTTTTCAAAATGTAGAGACTTTTAATCTTGGTAACCTGTTCTGCCCTTTAGGTGAGTCTGTATGTAGCAATCAGTGATTTTTCTGCTGAAGTGATACTATAGATAACTTATCCAATCACTGTGCTGCCTTTAAGAGAAATTGCTTTATAAACTGTTTTGGACCTCTCTGTTTATTAACAAAAATCAATGAGACTTTTATTAGGTTTTGCTTGTAGACACTGAGAACTGTATTACAAGTTGCAAGTGTGTTAATAGTCATAAATTGCTATAAATCAATTCTTAAAAGTATTAACATCTTTAGAAATCACTGAAAGTTTCCTTGTATTTTTAATCCTAGAATAGTTTTCTTGCTGAAGAAACAAAGAGGAAAAACACAAGAAGATTAACATGATTTTTAAGGTGTTTATTGGGAATATTAAGCATTCATTTCTTCTACATTTTTGCCTGTACTGAACAATGTCACTCAAGAAAATAGACTTAGTATAGGATAACTCCAAGTGTTCTATGTGTGAACTTCATTATATAATTTAATACAGCTATAAATTTTCCACCTATTCAAAACTGAGACAAATTGCTTGAATACAGTTTAAAAAAATGTCAGTTTTGGTGAATTTGTCTGCAGGGAACCTATTCATATTCATCAGGGTCTAATTGCAGCTCTACACAGGAGAACATATTTGTGTTAGCAGAGAAGATCCATCCCAGCTATTTCAAAGGCTTTCTTTAATATTTTAAGTATGATGTGTTACCAGTTTGACCATGAATTACTTATTCAGTGCCATGGATCTCTTTTCACAGGGCAGGAGGACTGGCTATATCAGAGCTTGCTGCAGAATGAGTTCCTGAAAGAAGAATGTGTCTTGGATGTCAGTAATGTGAGAGGTAAAATCAGCTAACTGTTACTTCTTGAGAAAATGATGCATGAAGAGCAGAGTTTATTGCTGGATTTGGTGGTGTTTTTATAGCCATCTTAGACTACTGGTATTGGATTGATACAGGAGAGCACTTCTGAGGGAAAAAGTCCCTTTCACCCCAGTTATTGTTCTTTGGCCACAATGTCATGAATTGGATTCCTTTTGGATGAAGGTGATGCTTGTGATCACATCAATGTATGAACAGGTGGGGTTTTTTTGGTGGAAAAAATATTTCCATTTTTAATTTCTAGTTTTAACATTGAGGACACTGAGATAAACAGCCTGTACTATTGAAACCAGGTATTGGCAGTCCAGAAAGTATCATTTGAGCTCTGAAACTGCATGATTTTCACCAGGAATAATTAATAATTGTCGTAGCACATAAATGTAGCAAATAAAATGTGGAACATAAAACATAAAATGAGGATCATAAAACATAAAATGAGGATCTATCTTGAACTGCATTACATTATGTGCCTTATTTGTTGGCATTAAAAAATACTCATTTGGAATTTTATGATTGGACAGCAAACATCTTATGCTTGCCTTCAGCCTAGCATTTTGTTGCTGACTGTCTGTACTCCTTTAGCTGTAAGTACAGAGGAGCTGTCACTCTCATGTGACATTTTGACACCAGATATTAGAAAAACAGCCTACCAAACATGCAGAGCCTTTTGCTCTCACAAGTTATGCATTGTCTTAAGACAAACTCTTTTAGCAGTATTGGTTCCAGTGGGAAATCCTACTGCAAAGACAGCTGTAGAAGAATCTAATAAATAAATCACAGATTATCTGATTTTATTGCTCTTTTTACTCATGAGTCTTCCAAGCCAGACAGCTCATGGGAAAGGGACCAAGAAAAGATCTAAAAATATTACATTGGTTTTTTGTAACTCTTTGGCTGTACTTAAGGGAATATGTCCCGTCCTTAAGCAACTGCCTTGATGGCATTCCCTGAAGGTTCTGATAAAGTGGTTCTAGTGTGACATAACAGATAATAGTGCTGGGGTTTTGAGATGCCTGTTCTCCTCACCCCTAATTTGAGTAATCTTAAGAGGAGCACCAGCTATGCTATTTTAGTTTTTAGTGTAAGCCTCTCTTTAAAGGTGAGACATAAACAGCCCAGCTCCTCTGTCTCAGATCATCTTCCCAGAGATTTCTCTGTGTGTCTTCCTAACCTTAAGTCCCACTGAAGAGGTTAACCAAATAACCACCCTCCAGAATCAAAGCTGTGTTCTGTTGACTCTTTCTCTTCTTTCCCAGACTCTGCAGATCCCTGGAGAAGTGCAGGAGACAAAGAGAAAGAATAAGGCAAGTCTCAGAGGGGAAATAATTTTCCTTCAGCACCCAAACTCCTCCTTTTCTGCTCATCTCTCTACAGAGCTCTTCCTCCTGTGTTTAGGTACAGGTCATCAGACTTCATAGCACAGTTCTGGAAAAAAAAATGTCACTGCTTTAAAGAAAACATAATGGTGGGGCAGGAGACACTGTAGGCAACTTTAATCTCAGGCTACTGGAAAATCCATTGCTTTGGGATGGAACTTGCTGCATCCTTGGGCACAGCAGTGAGGTGTTTCCCCAGAAGGGTCATGATTCCTTCATGCAGTTCTATAAAGAGAGAAAAGCTGAGCCTTGCCCACAGAGCTGCCATTCCTGCAGGTAATAACCAAGTAGCACTCATGAAAGTGAAGTTGCAGAATCCTGTTACCTGCTGGAGGGGACACCAGTGCCCTCAGCACCACTGTTATTGAGTGATGGACAGGACCAGGGGCTTTACTGCCTCATCTGAAGAGTGAACCTGTAAAATGTTTCAAGTAGCTTCTTCAACTTCAGAATGGACCAAAGATGTGATTTCAGTGTGTTGAATTTAATGTGATCCTCAGGCTGATGACATTTCAGATATGACATCTAGAGTGTGAAAGCTGCTATATTTAGGTCTGAAAAAAAAAAAATCCTACACATTAGTGAAAACAAGCAATGGATTTCATGGTCATGTGCCAACACAGAGGTGTTTCCACACACACAGAGATTTTCTGCCAACACAGAGTTGTTTCTCTGTCTGTAGGTTTGTTGTACTCTGTGAAATGAAGAAAAACTGCCTATCTTAACTGCCTCTCCAGATATTCTGAAGCTACAAATATTTATTTCAAATGAAATACAATAGAAATATAAGAGGGCTAAAGGGTGGTCACTTGTTAAAATGTTGTGGAAGATTAAGCTGTGAAAATACTTTCTGTGACCATGCTTTATGAATAAAACACTGCTTGTTCCACTGGTGGGTGAAATTAGAAAATGCAGAGGGAAAATTACAGCTATTGGTTCCTTATGAAATTATGTCCCCGTTGCAAGCTCTGTGGGACAAATTGTAACCCCTGGTATCCAAATGAAGAGCATTTCAATCCTAATGACCAATATGAAGATGTGAATATTCTAAATAAAAATCTCCCCACTGCAGTAAAGTGCATATTTGTTTAGAAGAGTAGCAGACATCCCATTTTTTAAAACTCCTTTTTATCATTTTTGCCTCGGAGGCATTACACCATAGTTCTTTTGCTTACCATTTGTTTCAGAAATAAAAACTTTTCTCCACTAGCATGTCAGTGACACTGCTCAGTCAACAAGATTCCAGATTCTCATTAGTGATCTCTTTGCTTCCCTAGGGATCCATGGCCTTCTTGGCACTGCTTGTCTCTGTTCCTGGCTCTCCATTAGGCCCTGCACTGTGCTGCTGCTGGACCACAATTCTGGTTGGCAAATGCTGATTTTACTCTCCATCATAAGGATTTTGTGTCATTATAATGTATTAGTGCTCTTAATGTCTTTACCTTTCTAAATAGCTAAGCTGGGGGATTGTTCTGTGAATTTGTTTACAACTTGCTTCCTTGATGGGATTTGGTTTCTCTCAAGAGCCAAATGAAAAGAAAATGTGTTTAAATGGCCTGGGCACCCCAGTGCCTGCTGCAATACAGTGAAGATATGTAAGGAAACAGAGTCAGCATTTGCTTCATTTTGCATGCATTTTACATGTCTAACTTAATTTGTGGCAAATGCAGTGACTGCATATCTGTATTTTAAGTGAAAATGTTGAGTAGGTGTATTACAGGCTCCTATGATATCCTAATAACCCTGATGGGCAACTGTTTTTAAAGTGACAATTACTTTTTAATAGCCCTGGTGTTACACATGAAATTAAGACAAGCCAAGGAGGAATAAGCTTTATTTAAGAAGTACTGGCTGATGTTATGTGAACAATCACCTCAAACCAAGAAACACCAAACTTTCACAAAGTACCCAAATGTTCTGCTTTCTCTGCTCCATACAAAAAAAAAAAAAAAAAAAAAAAAAACCACAAAACTGGATCAGAAAGAAGTAAAGATAGGATATTTCTCCTCAAACAATTGAAGTAAAATAACATTTTATCAGAGATTACACTCATTAGCATTACCTAAAATCTCAGTGTTAAAAATGTCTAAGGGATTCTGTGTCACCCAAGTATTGTACATTGTTAATAAACTCAATAGAACTCCAAGCCCAACATTTTTATTACAGCTAAGGTGAAGCTCTCCTGCAGAACCTGGGAGTTAAAGCTAATTGAACTTTTGATTAGAATTGTTTTTCAGCTCTTTCCTTTGTTAGGAGGATGGTTGCAAATAGCTGGAAGATTCATCTGTAAACTGGGTGAGATTTTATTATATAATTGGTTCTGGGCATTATAAATTTATGCTCCCTAATGCACTGTAGATCACTCAGCAAGATATTTGGGTATATTGTCTGTATCAATAACAGTGCCATCCTATGTAGTATCTAAAAGATGTCTGGTGTGCTTCTGAGAGAAAAGCAAGAAAAAGGCCTATATGCAGTCATTGAAAGGAAAATATTGTTTCAAGGTATCCTAACAGTGTGAAAGTAGACTCATTTTTTTTACATTTTTTTTACAATACATTTGTAAATAAGGATATTTTACAGTATTACTTAAATTCTTTTGAATTATCCAAAAGGCTTCATGCTCTGTTGTGGAGTTACCTGAAGTTCTGAAATTTTTTTTGCTTAGAAAGTTAAGAAAATTTTGAAATGTTTTCTTCTCCATTTATATTTGAATATTTGATATTTTTCTGTCATATGCACATTATACTAGTCCCTAAATGATCATCAGCTTTCTCACAGAAGTGGTTTTGAGGTCAGAGCAATCAAGATATAAACTCTCTTAGCAGCAATTAAAGCTACCTGTTTGTTCCAGGATGTGTAAAATGCACTAAAATTCATATAGCTGTGTTAAATGGGAATATTAGAAAGAAGCTAGACATGACTGAGAACAGTAACAGATTTCTGTTCTGATGTTTGAGCAGGTAGAACTCTGTCTTGTTCAAGAAATTGCACTCTGCAGTAAATGAGCAGCCAATACCAGTAAATAATTGAAGCTGGGGAAGGGAACTGGGGGCTGTACTGGAGCATTTCTTGAGCTTGAGGAAGAGAAGGCAACACCAGATAGAAGAGACTCTGTTAAATGCTGATGAAAGATGGTGTCAAGTGGTTTCGTGCCTCAGCATACAGGGGGCTTTGGGAGGGAAAAAAAGAAAAATAAAAAGGTGCTTTTGTTTTCCATTTCTTTATTACAGAAGCAGTCACCAACTCTTGATTGTTATTTCAGCTCTGCTGCAAGTGAGAACTGCAAATAGGAGGCAGCTGCCATTCTTGGGGGATCAGGAATCAAGTGGGAATTGAAGTGTTGGTGCCCTGATTCTTCCTGCATTTGCTCCCCATCTACCCCTGCAGTACCAGGTGAGTGCCATAAAAACTTGTTTTCATAACATCTGGGTTTGGAGGAAAATTTTGAGACAGGAAAGAAAAAAATTAAAGAAAAAATTCAAGATGCTTTGCTGCTTCCTGCCCTCAACAGGATTGGACCCCTGTGGAAGAAGATAAATTGGGGTGCTAAATTCTGTCTTCTACAAGTTTCAAAGGGCAGAGTCTGTATCATGCCAACTTGAGAGAGATATTATAGTCTGTTTAACATTATACATCAGCCAGAGATACCACAGAAAAGCCACAAAGGACTTCATTGGAAGGCAAAGAGAAATTAGTTTGTCTCAGTGGCCAGTGCTCAAAATGATTAATCCAAAAGAGAAAAACAGAAAAAAATAACGAGTGAGGCATCAAAATCAGAAGAAAACAAGAAAACTGGAAATAACCTGAGACTGCCTAAGGTAACAATTAAAAATAATCAGACAGAAAATATTAATGGAAAGGTGAAGCATAACCCCTATTCACTTAGAGAAATACTTAAATTAGTCTAATTGCTGAGGTAAGCATCAGAATACCATCTAGATTTTCAATATCCTTGGAGATTTTACTTTTAAATCCTTAGTATGTCCATAGCATGAATAAACTTCTAAACAAAGAAGGGAGTAAAAGTCATGTGTGATACCTACCATGTGACTGCTTAGAACACAACTGTAAAATTAAGTAAGATTGCAAGATGAAAATCTGTACAGAAAAAAACAACAAGGAAATGAAATGGAGGGCAATAGCAAAATACTTTTAGTTCATAAACACATAGATCTTTCTTAAGCTTTTCTGTAATCTGAAGACCTGAACTACCCTGCTGCAGGTAACAAGAATTCTTGCCTTGTAATCTCTTTAAAGTTTAAAGCTTAAACTTTTGGAGGTCTTTAACATGGAAAATGTGATCTGTTTCATGAATAGCATAACTGAAAGTGTGCAACAAGTGAACATCTGACTTTTTAAAAAGTGAGTAAAATAGGGAACTCTTCTTTGCAAAACAAACTGGCAAATTCCTTTTAAATGCCACACTTCAGTGAAAGCATAATTTCATCCTCACTTTAATTAGGCTAATCAAGATAATGGGTAATTAATTGCTTAGAACTGGATGGTAGATTTGAGAAATTTTAAATAACTGTTTAGTATTCAAACAGTAGGATTGTTAGATCTTTTTTTAGGTCTCTAGAAAAAAAACATCCTAAACTAGTCCCACCCTACACAAGGCAGGCCTTGATCTGCCAATTTTGTTTTAAAAGGGAAAATTTCATTGCAGTTGGTAATTCTACACACATAGGTACATGTCCCTATATCTTTAAACTGGGTTTTTCCAATTCCAGAGACCTATGTATTTAAATAAAGCTTTGATGATACTCCTACTAGATTTATTATTCCCCCTCCTTTTTTTTTTTAAGGAGTTTTAGGAAAAAAATTATGGTTTGAAATGAGTCTAGTGAAATAAAATAGTAACATTTTGAACTCCAAACTTCTCCTTACAGGAAATGCTATAAAATGAATACATTTAGTATAATGGACTAAAGCTAAATACTTCATTTAAAATAAAATATCTATCTTATAAATTGCTTTCTTCTGAATATGATGCAGGGCAAACAGATGTTCACTGAAAGGAAGCAGTTTTGTTTCCTTTTTTCCCAGAGAATATTTGACATATCTGTTCCCTTCCTAATACCTGCCAAGCCATAGGTCTGGATGTCATGATGTGGGGTTGCAAACCTTGTCAAATAAATACAGATCCTGCATCTCAAAGCTCATTGGAAAGCTCTCTGCAAACAACCAGCTACAAAGGGACTTTGTCTGTATGAATGTAATTGTGTGATTGAGTCTTAAAATGTTTTTCCCCTTCATGGTTACTTAAAATGCCCCTGAAAAGAATGTGGATAGAGGGGAAAGAAAGAAAAAACAACTTTGTGTGGTCTTGCAAAATAATGAGAGAGAACAGCTGAGACAAGGATGAGAGGCTTCTCATACTGCACAGATGTTTGGTTTCCTTTGAAACCCTTTTGTGGATTTCAGTCATAAACAGGTTGAAAGTCCAGCTCTGACTTTCTTCAGGGATATGTAAAATGGTATTGCTAGCCAGCTGAGAAAACTGTTGGGTTTGATTTTTTTATTATTTTTTATATACACATTAAAATGTTTGGTTTACATCACGTTGCTTGAAAGCCTGCAGCATCAAGAGAGAACCTTTGTTTACACATTGTTTCTTGTCTGCTGTAACTGCTCTTGGAGTAGCTGAAAGAGGAAATCTAGTGGTAAACTAAGGCCAAAACCAGGATCAGTGTCTCAGTATATCAGATTTAGAGCTGATCAATTGCATCTTCTTAGCCTGAGTACCACAGTTAGGTGGAATTAGGATATATTGAAGGTGGAGTGGGTGCAAAAATATACTCACCTCTTCCTCCTTCTTCTTCCTCCTTCTTCTTCCTCCTTCTTCTTCCTCCTTCTTCTTCCTCCTTCTTCTTCCTCCTTCTTCTTCCTCCTTCTTCTTCCTCCTTCTTCTTCCTCCTTCTTCTTCCTCCTTCTTCTTCCTCCTTCTTCTTCCTCCTTCTTCTTCCTCCTTCTTCTTCCTCCTTCTTCTTCCTCCTTCTTCTTCCTCCTTCTTCTTCCTCCTTCTTCTTCCTCCTTCTTCTTCCTCCTTCTTCTTCCTCCTTCTTCTTCCTCCTTCTTCTTCCTCCTTCTTCTTCCTCCTTCTTCTTCCTCCTTCTTCTTCCTCCTTCTTCTTCCTCCTTCTTCTTCCTCCTTCTTCTTCCTCCTTCTTCTTCCTCCTTCTTCTTCCTCCTTCTTCTTCCTCCTTCTTCTTCCTCCTTCTTCTTATTTCCCTTTCCTTTCCTGCCCTTGCCCTTCTTTTCCTTCCTGTCCTGTCTCCCTTTCTCTCCCCCTTTTCTCTATTCTTTCCATTTCTTTTCATCATTACTAAACACACTAGAACAGGATGATAAAAAATTTGCAACAAGCCCCATTTTGTGGCAGGTTAGTATCACTGTCTCTGCATTATTTACTACCTATTAGTGTGAGATTTTGTCCATAGTATGAAACATTTAAACTGAAACAGTGTAGGCTCTCTTTTGTGGCAGAAGGTCTTCAGATAGTTTAAGGTCTCTTAGATTTGCTTGGGTTTTTTCAGCCCTGTTAACATCTTTGTTCAGCTGGCACACTGTTTTGTGTGGCTGATCATGGACATGCTCTGATTTTAACACTGATCAGAGAAAAGGGGTGGTTTTGGTCGGGGGGGTTCCCCAATCTCCTTCACACTGCCAGTAGGTCAGTGCCATGGAGATACTGTGCATCAGCAAAGGGCTGGGAACCTCCCCAAAAACTGTGCATGGAATTAGGGCTTTGAGGTTGGGAAGAAAGAGATGGAGGTGTCTCTGACCCTGGACACTGGCAGGCTCAAGGGCTTGGGTTCCTTCAGCAGAGTCAGGCTGAATGACACGGCCAAGAGGACAAGAAGTCAACCCTATCTCACCCTACCCCCAGGATGCTTTGTGTGCTTCCCTGGGAGCTGTGAAATGCTTCCTTTTCCTGCCATTTTCACACACCCTGTAGAGCACAGTCATAGAGGAAATTTGTGTTGGAAATTGGAATGGATTGTAGGCTTTTCAGGTGAGTAGTTTGTAACTGGCTGAGAAATTCTTTGGCAGAAGGGAGTGTGGAGGGGCTGCAGAGGCAATATAACCAGCTTTACATCATTGCCCAAGCCCATAGCTGTGCTCTGAAAGCCCTGGCTGCCTGACTAATTCCACTCAGAGCAATCAGAATACTCTAAATTGCTTTTTTTAGAGCAGACTGACTCTTGCTAGTCTGAGATTCAGTTTAATCTCTTTGTGAGTTTTGTTATACTTAAAGGTCCCCAGATAGTCAACCTAGTTCTTCTCTCTCACAGGCTTATTCTTTATTCCTAATAAATTTATTCGTTATAATTTCCTGTGTGTTTTGTTTTTTGGTTTTTTTTTTTTTTTTGCTGTATGTGTTTATTCCTATTCCTTTTTTCTTCTTTTCATTTTCATGGAGTGACTATTGCTCATTATTTTACCTTACTAGAACAAAAAAAAAAAAAAAGCATGCATGTGTTTGTTTAGTTTTACGAGTGATTTGGGGGGTGATATTTTTTAGTGATTTAGTGAACTTTCTTTTTCATGTGTTCCTAGTTGTGACAATCTCTTGTGTTTAAATCTTCAAATGCTGTCCACCCCATGTAAAAGTTCTTTTGCAGTCATTCACTTCTAAGCCACTATGTATATTTGTGTGTGTGTATATATATATATATAAAATAAGCAGCTAGTCTTAGAAGGCAGATTTAAGGAAAGAATACTAATGTATCTTCTTCAAGATAATGCCATATGAGGTCATAAATTGGTCTGAAAGGGCTGCTGGCAGCCTCCTGTTAACTGTATTAGGTTTGTCTCCATTAGATTGAAAGGCAGGAGGTTGGATCTGTGTCTGAATGTCAGATTCCCATTCAGCAGCACAGAGACACAAAGTCTGTGTGAGTAAACATGCCCATCAAAAATGAGATTATTAAACCAACAATAACAGCAAGAAAAGCACCAGCTTAAAAATGTCCCCTCCTAATTGCATTTAATGTCAAATCATCATGGTATTAATGGTGCTGATTGTATCAGTGACATCCTGCCCTATGTTACTATGCTTTTGTGCATCTCACAGAGTAATGCTTAAAATACCATCATAGATCATAGCCCTCAAAAAGACTTTCATTTATTATAACTAGGAGAAAGTATACTTTTTACTCTTTTCAAGGTCCCACATCAGCTCCAGAATGCAGATTATCTTCTGCTACTCTTTGCCCTCCCCATTTATCTTCTTTCCAGCTAGCAGAAATTTTATTTTTGCCTACCATAAACCAGAATAATTTCCAAAAAATAAAAATCTCTTTTGTTTAATTTCCCCTACATCTAAATCTTGGAAATCAGTCCAAAGCATTCTACACAGAATAAGATGTAGTCCTGGTAGTAAGGCAGATGGGATGAACCAGGAATTTAGAGAATAGTTGGGAAAGGTACTGCAGAAAGGGAAAGAAGGGATAGGATTCTGATTGCAGAACAGTGAAGCAGATTAAAAAATGGAATTTATGTATTCTGAGTTCCATTCACCCTCTTAATCATAGGTGGTTGTTTTGGACATAGGTTTTGTACAGTAGAGGAGTGAAGAAAGGATGATTTCCCTGATGGCAACAGCTGGTACTTGTTCCTGGATGATGGGATGTGCTGCAGTTTCTGCTACACTAACAACTGTCTTGCAGCCACTGTTTCTGCTCTTTTTAATTGCCATCTATGATGCTAGGCATAATTAACACCATTTTCAATCTCATTTGCCTAACTTATTAAACCTTGCCTTTCCCCTTCAGTTCTGGGGTTTATTTCACTTGGGTTTTGTTGTTGTTTTTTTTTTAACTTAAGTTCTCCTTTAGCATCTTTATGTCTGCCTTCCATGATGCACTTGGAGCATCTGCTTCCATTCTGTTTTCTTTCCTACAGCTACTTTCTTTGTGTGAGTCTTCCTTCTACAGATAGAGAGCAATTTTAAGACAATTTCAAGCTTGCCTCCATTTGTGCATGCAGTTTCTTTCATTTATAAACCTGTATCTATGCAAATGAAGTATTTAGGTGCTATGGACTAAGTTCATACAAAGGACAAGGACAATGAAAGTCTCTGCATTACAAAATTTAATTTTAGGTGCCCAGTTGGTTTCTAAAATTTATGTTAGAATAGTCCATTTTTCTTCTTGCAAGGTGTAATGTCCAGTAAGTAAAACAAAAAAGAAAAGGATTTTGTGGTCTCAATTCTGATTTTCTTCACCCAAATACTGCAATAATAAGCATCCTTATCAGAAAGGAACTACTTTTTTCTACACCCAGTAGTCCAGAACAATCATGTATGGCAACCTACTTATCCCCATTCTGTTAAATTGCTGTTCCTGCCATAGTTACAGCCTGGCCCAGGAGCCAATTTCACAAACCATGATCATGCATGAGGTCAGGGCTTAGCATGGCCCAAGGACCATTTGAAGTAAGCAGTTTAGAAACAACTCTCTTGTTTCAGGGGGTGAGGGAATTTTAGGTGATGGATACAGCTAATTTACTTCTTTCCAGACCCATCCCATTTGCAGTTATTCCCTCTAGTACCACCTAAATGCAGGCAGACCATATAAAAAGAATGAAACTCTTCTTGATACTTGAATTTTCTCTGTTATGAGCAAGCATAGACAAAACCAAGGAAAAGGCCAAAGCACAGAATGAAATATAATTACCAGAGCACATACAGATAATAAATAATACTATGAGTGCATTAGCACTAAAAGGCAAACTAAAGAGAGTGTTGATCTGCTTCTAAGCAGTGCAGGAAAGCTCTTTGAAAGATAATGCCAACAAAACTGATAAATCTTTCCTTGTTCAGTCTTCATTTGGAAAAGTATATATTAGCAAAGTTCTCTTAAGGTATTGAGAAAAACAACCAACAGCATGTAGCTTATTGCCTTGACAATACAGGAATTTTTCAGCAGCCTTTATAAAATATTATTTCAGATGTTTTTAAAATATATTTCTCTAACATTTTGAAAAGTAAGTTGAAAACCAGTGGGTTTTGCTGCTGTTAAGCAGAGATGAAACAAATGCTTTAATTGATTACCTGCTATGCTGCAGAGAAAACAAAATTCTTTTAGCAAAGTCCAAAACTGGGTAAGAGCAAGCACAAAATATGTAATTTGATTGTTGGTCAGCTAGGCTTGTTCTGAAAAAGAAATTATCTTTAAAAGGTATTTAGAAGGAAAACTAAAATTAAAGCATGAATGGAGTGAGTAGACCAACCTAACACACTGTATTATGCTGTTATGAGTCTCACACTTAACTGGATTCACATTGTACCTGATCCTTTCTGGTTTAATTATGTATTTATAATTTATAACGTGTGAATAAGCCACAAGAAATTAGAAATAAAAGCATTGCATGCTAGTATAACTGAAGTCCTTTTCCCAGCTTTCTTGACAAGTTCCCCTGTGCTCTCCAGCCACTGGAAAGAAACTGGGACATAAATGGTGCTTTTAGATAAGGACTGGAAGTGGGCAGGAAGAAATAAAATAAAATTATATTCTTCTCAAGAAACTCAGAGTCCTTTTCCATAAACCACTGCCCAGCCCCTCCTAGCAACCTCACCCAGAAGAGATTTCTGGCCTCTGTAGGGTGGTTTGACCAGTAACACCTCCTTATTAACCTGGGTATTCCCACATGATGGAAAAGACACAATGAGACCTGTGCCCTGAACAGCTTCATGTGGGCTAGCAGGCCCCAACTATATAATCTTAATTTATTAGGTGCACAAGACCTTAGAAAATACCCGTGCCATTATTTAATTAGTTTTGCTCATTTGCATTTCTAATTTGAATCCTATTGTTAGTTGCAGAGATTACTTTTAATGTACTTTGTGACCCTGTATAATTGTATTCATTTTTTAGCAAAAGAAGTAGAGATCCAAGTAGTTTGCTACAGATCAATTGAGTCATATATGCATTTTTAAATAATTTAGTAACTGTAGTTTTTAGAGGATGAAAACTGAGCTATTTCACTTTTGATAAGGTGGCAAATTTTGCTTGCTAGAATGAGTTGTGGCTTGTAAGTACAAAATTAAATTCTAATGTTGTTATAATGCAGAAGTAATCTTTGTTGAGAAAATTTACCTAAGTAGAATTGAGTGGCTTGTGTAACAAGAAGAGTTGGATTATGTATCATCCTTGGAAAAGGTGATAATCAAAGGTATAAAAGGAATAACCAAGGTGATTTAGCCAGCCTGCTCTAGAGGACTATTATAAATGAGATAGAATTCCAGAAATACAAGGGAGAGCACATAAGAGGTTTTTTGTGGTGTGGCTTTTCTTTTGGTTTTTTGGGGGGTTTTGTTTGTTTTTTATTAAGGTGGCTTTGTCTACTGGCTTCTGCTAATGTAAATCAAGGATTCCTTATGAATATGTCAGAGTGATAAATGAGAGAAAAATCAAGTGGAAGCAACAGGTGTCATTTGGATCCAATCTCATTTGAATCATATTTGACATTTAATAAATTACTGGTTCTAGAAAATTCCTTCCTAGAATTGAAGAATATTCCATAACTCTACTGTCTTGAAAGAAACTCTCATTTTGCTTTCTGCCCAGGCTTCCAATTTGAACTAGATCTCTTCTGTGCAATTTTTCCATCTTCAGTAATGATCATGTAGCTTTGTAGCTTAGCATAAATTATAAATGTCACTGATATGCTGTTCACTCCTTGGTGAAGGACCTCAAATGATGATTAAAACAAAATCTGATATCAAAATTCATATAAATTTGAAGATCTTTTTCCCTTTGCCAGGTTGTAGTGGTATTTCTGTTTACATCCTTTTAACTAGTCTTCAATTTGCTGGATAGTATTCCTAATGAAGACAGTTTGAATTAATTACCTGTCACTGCATTATCAATGTTACCATTATCAAGGAATCTTCCTCAGAAAGAGCAGACTGCAAGTAATAAATGTGCAGATTTAAAAATTGTATTGGAAGATTGTGAGTAACTTCACATTGCCATGTCAAGAGTTATCCTGCCCAGTTTGTTTGGAACCAGCAGTGGTGCACCAGGAATTAGCTTTTGACTTGACCCTTAATACATGCTGTAAGTTCTGAAACAAATGGAAAAAACCCCAATATACTGTTGGCATTTGAAGGTTCTAGAAATATAGGAAATATTGTGAATTCCAGACACATTTGAGAAATAGCTCTGAGACTCCTCTGCTAAATACCTGGTTCTTTTCCAAGCCTCATCTGAACTTTAAGCAACACAGGGTAGCATAACTGGTTTTTGTTTACTCTCCCACAAAATAATAGTTCATTACCTTAAGAAAAAAGTAAGACACTTAAAAAATAAATTGGTTTGTCTTTATGTTTCTGGAAAAATAGCAGCCACTAGAAGCTGGCTGTTTATTCTCTCCCACCTCCCTTGTTTGCAGCAAGAACACATTTTTGTGATGAGATAGAAAATCTACAATATATTAGAAAGCAAGATTTTATACTCATCATGAGTTCATAAAAGCTCCTCTGTAAGATGCAGTCATCATTAATATTGCTGAGGAGTGCTCCAAGCCACAAGCAAAAGCTTTGTCTGCATTCCATTATTTTTATGACATAACAAAAACTGGTGAATTATAATTTTTCCCTCCTTAGAAAGAGCCTTATTGGAGAATACCTTGTTTATAAAAAACTGTGGGGTGTCATAGCACTTAAAAACCAGATGACTGGGAAGCTTTTTGTGTTGCAGCTGTTCCTTTGCTCATCTTTTCAGTGCAATAGCACTGCCTCCTTAGTGGCTCTGTAATGTCTGCCATCCTCAAGGCTCTTTTCTCTGTTGTCTTGGGCCCATTGCTTTTCAGGTCACATCTGAAAATCTTGTGTAACTCTTTAATTTCTCTCTTCCTACCCAAGTAATTATTATTATGGCCTAAAAATGATATTAAAAGAGAAAAAAAAGTCAAAAATCAAACACTCAAATTAGAAAACATTAAAATTCAAGTTGCCCATGCAACCTGCATTTGGGTCCCTTGGGTATATGCCTTATAATGATCTTTAATTACATCATCTCAGAGCTGTTTTTTCTTTTTACATGAAAACCTCACTTTTTCAGTCAGGGATGGTACTTCCTCAATTAGGAGTATTCAGTATTTTGTTCTCCTGTCCTTGTTCAGTGAGTGGACATGGCTTAGTGACTTCCAACCATTCAGACTGCACTCTCTAAGCAGAAATTATTGATTTTTCTATCCTATTTTTTAAATGGAGCTCAATAATATAATGTCAGGCCTTACTTTATATTTGCAAAATCTGTGTAAGGTTAAGGGATTTTATTATCTTCTTTTAACAGAGGGGTAAGAGCCCTGCAGAACAGTTGAACTTAAATGTGCTCACTAGTTTAGATTGTCTATAACATTGTAATTCTTCAATGTAATTGGCATGATTTAATTCTGTACACACCCAAGATATGAGCCTTACTGAGTTACCTGTTTTTATTAAATACTTGGGAATTTGGCTTGGGATCTGTAGTGAAAAAACTGACCAAACAAAGATTTAAGAACTAGCAAAGGAAAGCTCTTTAAAAGTCATTATAAAGAGTTGAATAAATTTTTTTTCTCATAGAGCTTCTAGGGAAAAGTTTAGTATCTAATGCACATCTGCAGTGCAGCCACAGCTGCCTTAGTTTTTTTTCTGAAGCTTCTTTTTCTATTCACTACAAATTTTTTAAAAAGTAAATAGGATGTTATAAATGTCTGTGCAATGTCTGTGCATTGTCTGTAAAGGTCTTGTTAGTAAGAGTGATTTTCTGAGGCAAAGAAGGGACTATAAATTGACAACTGCAAGTAGTTCAGTAACAGATACGTATATTGAGATTAAATTGTGGATATTATATCTATTTTTCTGTTGCTTTAAATTCTATTTTATGTAGATTTTTTTAGTATGTATGGTTGGGACAGAAGGGTTTATTACATTTATTTATTACATTAGTATAAAATAATACAGGTAATACATACATTTTGGGCATATATTAAAACAAGGAGCAGAAAAGCATCCATCATGCATCATAACCACCTCTTCAACAGCTCTGGAGTCTTTAAATCCCAAGCAGAGACCTCTGGCTCTTGAGCTAAGAGAGCAAATACAGTGCTAGGGGCCTTCATCCTCTGAGTCTATTGATTCTTTGGCAGTCATGAGCTTGCTAAAAGGATTCACACATGTTCATTGCTCATGGAGAACATCAGAGAATGAGATTTCACTTGGGGGGGAGGATCTGGAGGGATTCTCACTGTAATCAGAAGTTTACAGGTACTACACACTGACTTCATCATTCCCCTACCTTCTTAGTCTCAGTATCAGCTTTCTTCCCCTCCAGCCTGTCTCAGTTTTCACTCACCAACTCCCTCCTCACTGCTTTTGTCACACACAGGATTTCTTCCCACAGATCCCATTTATCTTCATGTTCTTTTCCATGGTAAAATTTTTTACTCTCTGTGCTTGAGCTGAGCAGCATTTCCCTTCATGATGCTTGGATGGCAGAGGACAGTGACAGTGTGAGAACATGGCAGGCTTTTTATTCCCTTGCTCCATGTGGGATGTGGAAATGTTTATTTCTCTAAGATTATCTGATTGAGGACCTTGTCAAATGGCATAATAAGGAAAAATGGGTAAGCAATGAAAGAAATTTCACAAATGTTGACAGGCAAACATAACAGAGACAAAATGAAGAAACAGACCTTGTCAGTCCTGTTAATTGCTGGGCTATCAAGTGGCTGCATGAAAACCAGGGTGTTGCAGCCAGTAAGGATGGAATCCTGCAAGTTCCAAGTGTTGGGGTTGGGGAGCTGAGCAGGGAACATGCAGGGAATGGGGGAGGAACAAAGGGAAAACAAGGAAGGGGGATAAAAGGGGTGATGTGTAAAATGGGGCCAGTCACTAAGCTTGTATCCCAAGTTTTTCCTGTTTTCTTGTTAAATCCTTTCTTAGCTCTCTCATAACTCTCTCCCCCATGTCCAAGTGCTGCAAGGGCAGCCTGGGCTGCCACATCCTTCAGAGCTCTGGTTCTGGGGTGCACTGGGCTGGGCTCTAGCATATCATTTTCAAGCATTATAATAATAATCCAGCTTGATGCAACTATAATGAAAAATTTTTCTTTTGTATGCAGGGCTAATGATCCAATTTTTTAAAATAAAAGCTTTTTGTGCTATTTATTTTCTAGGCTAGAATACCTATATGTGATAATCTTTAAAGGGATTGTATGATTATGAACAAGATCACAGGAAATTTTGAGACAAAATGAATATGTGGTATTCTTCCTCTTATTTAAATAAGACTTCATTCAGATTCCTATTTAAGATCATAATATGATTGAGAAAATTTCCATTGCACTTATTCAAGCATGGATAGAATTCAATTTTATAAATATCAGTTGTTTCAAGGCTGTGAAGAGTTATGCATAATGTTCTTTACTGTATATCACTACAGTAGAAAAAAACCAGAATCACTTTCTCATGACTGTTGAAAACAGTGAGTAAAATCTCTATCCTGCCTGCTCTCAGATGTAGAGTTTTCCCCATTGTAACAGTTGATGAAAATATTATGGTTTTAAAAGGGTTTTTTGTTTGTATTTTTTTCCATAAGCAGTGCAAATGATCTCTACATTAACTGGTAGCTCAAGCACTGAGGTTATTTCAGAAAATTGAATTGTACTGAGGGGCAGCTGTGGTTATGAACTGTGTAGTGCATGCAAGCAAACAGAAAAAGATGCATATTCCCTCAGCAAAAGCTGCTTCTTGAGAATCATGGAATTTTCAGGGTTGGAAGGGACCTTTAAGATGATCTAGTTCCAGACAATAAGTGGGCATACAAGGTGGCTACAGCAAACAGTGCAGGCAGAGGAGCAGAGCCAGATGTTGTAATGCTGGGACACTGCAGAGAAGCCCAATGGGTAACATTAAAATAAGCAGTTTTTCTGCTACAGCTGCCCAGCCATAGCCCACTGGACTGCTGGAATATATAATGCTGGAGCATCTGCTTCTCTGGAAGGCTTTCATTTGCTTTTTCAGACCTCTATAATCTCAGAGCTTTTATTTGGGGAGTCAGATTTGACAGAAGGAAAAAAAGGCTGCACTATTGTCATGATGTCTGAGTACATTCCTTGGGTAATGAAAGAGATCCCAGAAATTATGTGTAGCATACTGCAGTGAAAACATTAAGCTGTTTGCTTTCATGCCTACTGCACCCCAGTCTTTTTTTTTTTTTTTTTTTTTTTTTTTTTGACACAGGACAGAGAATGGAAGACAAGGAGTAGTCAGAAAGGTAAAAAAAGGCATTTCTTGTTGAGTCAAAAAAAGGGGACATTTTTCAGAGCTGGAGTTTGCTTTGCTTATGTTTTTGCACTTTGATTGGTCTGTACAGATTTTGTTTTGTCAAAGAAGCCTTGGGTTTTTTTTTCACCATTATTTTCCCTGGCCAATATTTAAAAGAAGTTTTAAGTACACTTATACCTAGGTACATTCTTCTGCTAAGTACATATATACTTGTACTGGAAAACTATGTTGTGATTTGTAATGTATTGACAGATAGTAGGGAAAATAAAAATTAAGAATGCATTTTAATGCAATTTTCATGCCTGAAGGTTTGACCCCAATGAATAAACAGTGAAGTTTTAGTTTGCTGTGGTTTCCATCAGTCCTTCCAGGCTATGGTAGCTTAGTCTTTTTAATAATGTTACTTTGCCTTTGGATAAAAGCCCTCTGCATATAGTTATGTCACAAATGAATGTACAAATATGAGAAGGGGAAAAGGGATTTATACCTGAATATTGAATTGATCTAATTACATTACAGAATCAAATAAAACATCTTCCCAGGAAAGGAGAATGTGAATTTTCATGCATAATTGTATATCCATTTTGCAAAAGTACACCAGCTGTGTCACTGCCATATTCACCTAGAATTTGATTGAAGGTCCCAGCCTTTTGATCACATAAATGCCCTAATGAAGGGTTCAGTTTTTTACTTCGTAACACCAGCTTGTTTTTACACATCAGTGGTTTCTCCCTTTGCATTTCTCCTTCTTTACATCCTCTACATGCAGTCTTTCCATCACCTCCTCTTTCAGGGAATCCTTGAAGCCCTTCCCACCCATCTCCTTTGCTGAGGATTTCCTCACTCCCTCCAGAGTACCAGGTGTGTCCTCCTTGCTCCATGTCCCATCTCCACTCAATTTTTGAGGGATTCTGGCTACTTTCTGCAGCTTGGAAGGAAAACATAAGATTCTGCTCATCCCATAAAGCTTCAAGTTATCTCTTTTGCTGACTGATACTTTTCTCATAATTATTTATTCTTTCTTCTTGCTTATTCCACCCAGTGGAAGCCTTAAAAAACCACCACAGTGTGATGCCTGAATTTGCACAAGATCATTATTGGGTTGTTGTGCTGAAGGATCCTGTGATGAAATCCAAGGTCAAAAGCTCTGTGATGCAAGTACAGTGAAAGAAGAAGCACATTCCTTCCTTTGTAGAAAAGTCTGAGGCTTTCCTGTGAAGCAGCTAGAGAAAAATACCACACAAAATCAGACCAGCAAGTAGCCCAAAGTTCATTTTATTTCTCTTATCTTGCTAGTCAGTGTTTTCCAAAGAGGGTAATACTTGATGTCAACACAACAATAACTTCTAATGCCTACATCAGCTATGTGATCTTTGGTTCTTTTGCCAGAACAGTATTCTATTACATTTTTATTGTCTTAAACAATATGTATACTTCCATCCTCCAGCTATCCTTTCTCATTTTGTCAGGTAGGATATGAAAACTGAAACCCTGCTGAAAAAAAAAATAAAAAAACCCAAAAACACTCACAAAGAAGTTATTAACTCAGGCTAAGATAAGTTATTTTCTCACATTTCCTGCAGAAACATGTTATAAAAGAAAGGAGAATCAATCCTGAACTGCAAAGCTATTGTTCTACCTTCTACAATTTGTACAGATTTGCTTCTTATTCCTTCTCAGAAATACATTTGGTTGTTTTTGCTGAGACAGTACCATTAAAGCTGAAATTAGACTTGAAAATATTACACTATGTACCAAGTAGAAATAAGCTGATAGAAATCAACTCGGAGGAGGAGAGTTTCCAAATTTGTGGCCTGTCTTCATACCATTAAGTCTATGTGGTTAAGCAAATAACTAGAGCTGTATCAAAGATAGGAGTAAGTCATCAGAAATGTGAGGGAACCCAGTAAAAAACAAAAAACAAAAAATGATGGAGAGAAAAAAAATGGTGGAACAGAAAAGGCAAGTGTAAGCAGGGTTGAAGATGTGGAGGAGAAAGTGGTATTTGAAAATCTGAATGACTAATAATAAAGACACCTGAAAACTGCCTTAAGAAATAGATGTTATTATTCTAAGAGTTCAGTGCTATACTAAATTTAACAGATGAACTTTAGGGAAAAGGCTAAGCCCTCAGGAAGCAAGGGGAAGTTATGTAGTGGGTAGTTTCACAACCTTTTCAACACAGGCTGAATAGGAAGGATTATCTTTGCTACAATAAGTGTATTATTAAGTCCTGAGTCTTAAAAGATTTATATGGAAATCAGAATAAAAAGAGTGTAATTTTTATCATTAAATCAAAAACCCTGAGAAATATATTAGTGACTGAAACCTCTGAACATTTATCGTATTAGGGATGATAATTAATTAGTTACAAAAAATTATCCTTTGTGCTCATTATGATCTTGGTCTCTGTCTATACCTGAAATATAGTATTAACATAATGTTGGTACTGTATTAATATAAGTATTAAATGTCATTAAATACTAGGAAGATGCCATAAAATTATTTCAAGATTTTTAGAGCCATTGAGTTTTTCTGGGTTAGTTGGTGTATCTCAGGTGGGTTTTTTTTCAGGTGTTTAGGTTAGCTTAGGTGTTTTCTTACTGTTTTCTATAACCCTTCCCTCCTTGAAACATTTTTCATCTGAAGAACTCCCAGCTGAAAATCAGCAGAGCCTTGGGGCCCAGGCTTGCTCCCAGGCAGACATCAGCATCTGGAAACAGATGATCCTTGTCATTGGTACATGTCCCCTACCACCTTCTCTGAAGAAACCACGAAGCCATCAAGGTCAGACTCCTATTTGGTAATGACAGACCCAGGGCTTTTCTGGTTTCAGTCAAATCAACCAATCATTGATTTTAAAAGTAGAGTAAGAGTCTTCTGATGACCAGGAATTGGGAAGGACTCTGGCTCTGAATCTGGAACAGAAATTTACCTAACTTCCAGACCAAGGTTAGGTAGCTTAGGTTCTTGCTCTAGATAGAGTAGCTTAAGGTTATACATCTAAAAGGGAGTTAGGTTTTTTGCTTAAAAATACTAGAGGATATCAATGGTGCTGAGGATATGGAAAAGTTAAGTTCTACATTTTTCTGTCCTACATCTCCTCCCCACTGCCAATCTAAGGCAGTGAATGTATTACAAATACCTCTACATTTGTGCACCAGAGGAAGGGGTTTTATATCAGAAAAAAGGGGTGGACTTTATTTGGTAAACTCCTTCAAGGTCCAGAATAATTTAGGTGCCACCTTTAAGTCTTCTGCTGTCTGATCCCTCATGCAGTTTTATTCCTCAGCTACACAGGGTACACAAAGTGATCTGATTTCAGGAAATTCTCTTTACACTGGCAATGGTCTGAGGATGCACACAGCAAGAAAGGCTGATAACTAGAGATGAGAAATGGCTGAGTGATTCTTTCAAATAAGATAGAATATGCCTCTCACTCTTTAAAGTCTCCTTTCTGGAAGGCTGGGAAAGAATGATAAAGGAGATTTCCACCACAGACAGTGGACTTTGTCATATTTGATTGTAAAAATGGAGGGAGACATGCATTATTACTTCACTATCCCTGAAAATTAGTTCTTTTACTAGACTGTGTAAAGTCATTTTGGTAGAAGATGAGGTTGCTGCTTCAGTGCTCAAGATGTGGTCTGTAAGAAGAGAAAGATGCTCAGTGAAGTTATGCAGATGGAAAACAGGACTGGACATTCATTATTTTCCTATTTACATCTGAAGTATAATCTAGGACATAACGAATTTTTGCCTTTTAGGATGTGATTTATAATACTGTCAGTGATTCCAACTTTAACCTCTGCCTATCATTATTTGGGGCTGTTTGGGGCAGTAACCATATTTTGACCAATTCTGTCTGCTATAAAATAAACCCTGCTTTGGAGTCAAAAAAAATGTTTGCTAACACTCTAAAGAGAAAACAAAAGTAATTGTGGCCTCTGAAAGATCTGGAACTGGGGGCTTCATCCTATATTTTAGGTGTTTCACTGTCTTAATATTTTCTGTGTGAAGAATGATGTATTGGGAGAACTCATTTTGGTCAAAATAAATACAAAAGTTATTTCATGTGTTCCACCATCTTTCTAGCTAGACAACCAATGGCAAAACTAGACAATCAAGTTAGCTGTTGTTTAGTCCCATGTCTCTATCATCATTAATATCAATATCTGGTTTTACACTCTTTAAACATATGAGAAAAGCTCCTCTGGTTTAGATCTAATATATTTGCTAAGTGCCAAATATATTTTTCTGTCCTTCTACTTATTTTTTTTTTCCTTCACTGACAACACCAGATTGTATTTACTCAGCTGAGTTTCTTATGCCAGGAAACAGCAGGCATGCTGACACCTCACCACAGGTCACTGGGGATCTAGTTTTTCAATGTCTTTGAAGATTCTGTTGGCTGATCAAATCCTGATGTTGTCAGAAGTGGAATATGGATGTGCACATTCTGCAGCTCTTCCTTATCATGGGATATTTCACATGAAATGAGAAGCAAAGCAGAGTTAGTCATGTGAGAATCCTGCTTTTTCTCTATGCTTCACTGCTTCTTGTCTCCATCTGTGAAAGATACACATAGCCCTTGAACACCTAGAGTGAAGTGCTCAGAAAATAAGAAACCCCCTAAATGAATACTTGAAAACAACCAGCAAGTATGAAACCTTTTCATAAATCATAGGTTTTAGGGGAATATGCTGGATTTTTCCAAAAATATAATAGACAAATACTCCTACCAGTTTTTATTCGTGATTTCTTTTAAAATGGAAGTGGCATAAAAGGTATTAGAATGCTGCAAGGTACAGTATAAAAAATAAATTCTAATTTATTAGTTCATCCCTTTCTTTGCAATGTCAAACTTTTGCTTGGCAGTTCAGCAAACTGGAGAGCAGTAGATGAGGAATTGCCTAGGCTGGATGTTACAGCAAAAATAAGTGACATGAAAAGCTAAGAAATATTTTTGGTGGGAGGTGTAAAGTCTTTTAGTAGGAGAAGGGGAAGATAGTTCAGGAGAAAAAAGGAAAAAGGGGGTATATTGAAGGATTGTGTTTGATGAATAATTTAAAAGAATTTGGTTTGTTTGCATGTTGTGTTGTTACTCTTAAGTCAGGGTCTGAAAGAAGGATGCTTTGAGATGAAGAGCTAAGTTTCACTTTAAAAACTTTGAAACAGAATGCTCAAAAATCTGTTTGAAAATCTAAAATAGATTCACCAGTTCTATAAACATAGAGTTTAAGCATTATACATAAAGTTGAAGACTTTCCATACTTCACTTTTAGATAGAAATAAATGAATTTTGTTTCCTGTACTTCATGAGTTGCATGTAATAAAAACCCAGTTATGAATTTTCTGAAATCAGTAGGCCTAGACACAGTGGCTTTTACACAGAGACACATTATGAAAAGCAAAGAATTTTCATATTGTGAATGAGATTCAACCTGTTACATAATATTTTCAGGAACAAAATTTTCAACAAAATTTTCCAATGAGGCCAATTTAATCATATTATTTACTGTTACTGGTCATCATCATAAATTTATATTTTTTATACTAAATATCAGGACTAAATAAGTGGGTAAGACTGTGTTGAATTACTTTACAAAGTTGAGTGTTGTTTTGATATTGTACTTTTGAAATGTTTTCATGTTTTCTTTATTTTCAATTTATTGGCCTGTTTAACTTCCCTTAGTACTCAGCAGATTATATTCAAAGTTCTAGAGCATAAGCTGAACACCATTGTCTCCCCTTGAGGGTATCACTCTTGTAGCAAATATTATATTTCACACTTCTATTGCTACACATGCAATGTGTGTTAATAAAGTCAAAAGCCTAACCAGCTATTTCCTTCCTGTGAGTACATTTGTTAAAAACAGAAGTTGTAGCCTATATGTTAATCAGTAGAAACCTCTGTGGTAAATATTGCTAAGAAATATGAAATAAAATTTAAATAAGGGAGAGGGGGAAGAATCTCTAGAGATATCTCTTTCCTTCTGTGGCTTCGGTGTGATAGGAGGGAAATTCCTGATAAGAAAGAAAATATTAAAAAACATATGAATGTTACGTGTGAAGTAGATATTCTTTGTTTATTTTACACATGTAATTTGGTGTTGTCTGTGTCAAGAAGTGAGCCTCTAGCATGCTCTTTTATCCAGGTTCTCCAAAAAAATTATAGGAGGAAAGGTAGTCTAAGCCTGACCTGGAAAAGAAATCTAGAAAAGCATAGAGAAAAGTTATAGGCCAAACTAAAAGTTGGTGTCCCTGTACTTGAAATTACCAGTACTAGAAATTCACATCATACATTCATAAAATGTGTGTGATTCAACCACATCTTTCTGTTATTCCCTTTTTTTTTTTTTGTATCTAATAACTATGTAATAGAGCATTCCCTATGAGGAAGCTTATAAAAGCAGTCTGTGATCATGGCTTCTGCAGAAGTTTCACAAAATGAATAACTGAACAATCCTCTTTCATTGAAATAAGTTATTTTAAATTAATTATAACTTCCTGGGTATATTTGTAATTTAAATATTAATTTAAAAATTAAAGTAAAACTTTTATTGTTCAGTAGAAATGAAATAGAATACTTTGAGCATGTTTTCTTTGAATTCTTAAATTACTACTATTTTACACACAATACATTCAGTCTGTAGGAACATGTACTACTTCCTGTTCCCTTCAGCCCCTCTCTTCCCCCACCAGCTGCTCATAATTGTATAAAAAGAAAAAAATTAGAACAGAATATATAGTCCTTACATAAATGTCTTTAGAACAATTTAAAAGAATCCTTTTTCTGCTATTTTAATTTGGAAGTGAGCCTTTCTCCTCCTTAATTTGATTCCATAATCTCTCCATTGCACTGAAGATTTCCTTAATGGGATTTTAAATACCATTCTCAGGATGCCCTGTGGCAATCTGGTTGTGATTTTTAATGGCATCCATCTGGGCAGGAATGGTGACATCAAGATGCCCACCAGAATCAAAGAATCTCTTTAGCTCAGAAGCTGAAATCACATACTCATTTTTGAGTGACTCTCATCTGCATTCCATTTTCCTTTCTGCAGGTTGTTGAAGGCTCCAGAAAAGTCACAGTCAAAGCAGGTGCCCTGACTTGGATCCTGAGGACCTCCAAAGAGGTATTTATCCTGGCAAAAATGTCAGAAGGAAAAGAAAGTCTTAAGTTCTTATTGAACTGTAATTCCTATAAGAACAAGGAAAGCTCCACCCTTGGTTTATTCCATGTTAAGTTGTCAAGAGCAAAGAAAAACAAGATTTTGAGGCATCTCTTAACTTCCCCACACTACTTCTGTTTGCCTGCTCTTAATGACACCCCTGTTTCTCCATATAACAGGTTCAGGTTCCAGCTTTACAATTCTGTATCCTAGCTTCTTTATGAGATAGGCTTGAAAAGATTGGGAAGAGGATATGTGAGCTCACACATGGTTATGTCAACTTTTCAAATAGCCTGGTGTGGCAAGAGAACAAAACAAGCTTATAATTATACTCCCTTAGAGGATATTCAGTTACAAAAACATCCCTATCTACAGTAAGATTATAAACCCTCCACTTTTTAATTGTGGAGAGATGAGCAGTTTATTGGCTCATTAAATCAAATTAGTATTTTATCCCAGAATTTTCCAGATTTCTACGTGGAAATTGGTTAAATGGGGAATATGGACATGTTCCTATATTCAGAACAGAGGGAAAGGAATTAGTGAGCATACTGAATATTTTGTGAGGAGGTTTAAACATCCATAGATAAACATCCCTGCCATAGAACTGGTGATCGTTTATAAAATGTGTTTAACAATATGAGAATCAGGCTGCTGTAACATGAGGCTGGTCCTAATTTTCCATTTTAATAGTATTTGGTAATCAATTATTGATGTTTTGCTTTTTTGGTGGTACAGATGAGACTTTGATTAGCTGAGAGGAGAAAATCACTATAAATGTCACTGCTGTGTGTGCAGTAAAACTTTTTGTATTAGTGAAGGTGCAGATTTCATTTTTATCAAATGAACAGCTGCAAGTAATATCCTCATCCTGTGATGTGTGATAAAATAATTATTAAAAGCAAAGACGTGACAAATATCAGGAATCTCTCCAGTTATACAAATGGAATGTCAAATTCCAACTTATCATGGAACAATAGTGATATACCTGAAAAATTACTCCTGAACATATTGTAAATGTATTCATTGTTCTTTTTTTTATTGAAATAACACTCATAGACAGCAAGTTTATGTGACATTGAAGTTAGCACTTCTTTTACCAGATAATTCTTTAAAATGCATCTGAAGGTGCTAGAAGACATCCTTTACTAGTGCAAACTGGATTTTCTGTCACTTAATACAGGTTGAGTTCCTGAAATAAAAGACTTCCAGGTACAAAAGATTGTCTGCTCAGCTATGGATAGCTTTAAGTACACTAAAATTTAAGGTTTTTAGTAATTTCACCTACAGTATTGTTATTTGCTCATTGCTGAACTCACTGTTTCTCTGCTTCTAGTTTTTCACATGCTGAAAATCCTTTGGGCTGTGATTTTAAGGCACTTGCAGAATTAAACATCTGTTCTATGAAATGGAAAAAAGCACTAATCACCACCTTGCTTCTTTAAAACTCTTGCCTAATGACTTAAGAAAGAAAGATTTTGAGGCTTTTCCTTTCCCCTCGTTATCAGACATCTTTATTTCTCATCTTTTTTTCAGATGTGTTAAAACCTTTCCTTTTCATTGTTATTCCTAAGTTTCATTCTTATTTTCATTTAAATTTAAATGTCACTCTTTATTTCCATGACCCCAGAAGTACTTTGATCAACAGTTACTGTGTCATCTTAAAAGAATTTTTTTTCCCCAGCTACTTTTTCAACAGTGAGAGTAAAATTCCTTTCTCTTTTTCCATTCAGCTTCTTTTTTTCTTTGAGTTCAGCAGCTACGCTGAATAAGCTGCTTTAAATTTCAATTGCCATGAAGTCTTTTTCTTTCCTTGTGTATTCATTAGCTGGGGACAGCTTTGGGATCAGAACATCCTGCTAAGGACCAAAGGCAAATTTAAACATACAGTAGCATTCCTGAAGTGTGCAGATAATTCATTAACCTACTGCTTCTACCAGTGAGCACTTGGATTTCTCATTTATTTCTATTATATGCACTTGTTAAGAAGCATCAGTTTCTAAAGGTACCAATATCTGAAACAATTTATATTATTTTATTATATTATTTTATTAAATTATTATTATTTCTCACCAGTACCAACATTTAGTTCATTGTCCAGTACTGAAGCCTACAGTCCATTTTTCTCCATGTTTTGCACAAACTGAAACGTGTACAGCCTAGAAATGGAGAAAGCTATTGAGCAGTTATCATTAACTCTGATATTTATTCAGTGACTCATTGAATCTCAAGCAAAGAGATGCAGCTTGAACACCCAGTAAGCTCCCTATAAAAATGGGCACAACGTTGGGTTGAAGGATTTTTTTAAATAATCATCAGGTTTTTTTCTTTCTTCATGAAAATCCTGAATCTTCTTAATTCAATACAGAATATTTTTTTAAAAGGTTATTTATTTCAGAACAGTTTTTTTATGGTAAAATAATTTTCAAAGAGCAAAAATGTGTGTTAATAATAGACCTTGCATCAAACACAGACAGTGATATAGGAGACAAAAGACTTTGAAGTGAAGAATAACAATACAAATCTCACATTCAGTAAAAACATTCTCAATCAGGAGAGTGAACAAATCAAATCTATGGTAAACAGCTTTTTAAGTAAAGAGAAAAAATTACTTTTCTGAAAATATATTTAGAATGGAAAGTAGTGGCACAAGTAATAACTCACTGTATATTCCATTGCTGGAAAATTTTTCAAAATCTACCATTACATAAAGTGACATCCATTTCTCTTTTAGGTTGCATATATATTATATGCTGGGGAAATTAATGTTTCTTATTTTACTTGCTACATTATGTATGATTTTGTCCTTGTCAGGAAAACTGCCAGTAAAGAAAGGGTAAAACCCACAATGGTCCTATATATAACTAGCATAGTTCTTCAGCTGATAATGTCAAATAACATACAGATAAACACACAGGTTCTAGGCATATTTATTGAAATTGATACCTTACAATTAAATTTAATGGTCGTGCCATTTGCAGTGCTTAAAGTAGAGAGTGACACTACAGAGAGTAAAATTAAATACATCAGAAATTTACACTTTCTATAAATTATGTTCCCAAGACTGCATTTCAGAAGAGGCATAGTGGAAAATAAAGATGAAGAGATCTTAGTCATGATGAATTATTCATGGAGTAGCAACAGGACAATATTTATTCTCAGTAATGCACTTGTACCTCTGGAGAGCTGAAATGCATCAAAGCTTGTTTATTGTTGATTTATGATCACAAAATATAAGAAATATTCTATCATCATGATTTTGGAAATGATCTAAATTTCCTCCTAGAAGATGAAGGGTATGTTTCCAATATGGAATTCCACTGGAAAAATAATGCTTATGGCAAAATAAAATGCTACTCATGGGCTATGTCTGGCTGGAGCTATTCAAATTAAGTTTCTCTTTTCTGAATACAAGTATATAGTGTGTTGTGCTTCTCTGAATAAAAAAAATAATTAAAAATAATTTTAAAAAAATTAAAAAAAGAGCCTGCTAAAGTCAGCACAGGTCTAGTCACTAAGGCTCCTTATCGCCAGCTAGAAAACAGAACTTCTTAGGAATATTTCATAAGCAAGTTGATTTTCAAAGCTATTTTACACCTGTAACCAACAGCAGATGTTGGATTAAGAGCTGTGACTGGGAGGAGGAAATTACTGTGTGTTGGTTTCTCTGAGCTGCTCTAATGACTTCCAGGGTCACTGCTCTGTACCTGCCTCCCTCAGCTGGTGATGGGACTGCTGGTGGAATGGCCTTGGGAGGAGCTGCCTGCTGCTTGCAGCAGCCAAAGGTTGAGTTTCCTCCCTTTGCAGAGAATCAGGCTGCTTCCAGGAATCTGCAGCCCATACAGACTGCTCACCATCTTCCCTCAGTGTCCTTGGCTGTCACCTGTGTTGTCCTTGTGAGAAATCACCTTGCAGTTGGGGAACTCATTTGCTTAGAGCTCTACGTAAGGAGAAGCTGCCAAGCACCAAGACTGAGGGCTTGTGGTTGATTCCTCCCTACTACCCCACCAAGATGTATCTTGTAGTAGTCAGTCTTGACACCCTAGAAAAGTGGAAGCTGCTGGCAAAAATGTTTTAAGGAGAGAAATGTCTTTCATATACATGAATAGCTTGACATGATTGAGGTAGCCAGGAGGACTGAATGGTTGCTGTCTATAAAAACAGGGTTACTCACTGAGAGAGGAAAAGACTCAAATAAAAACACTATAAAAAGATTAATAGTTATAACATGGTCATGAATAAAAATAACTAAATTAGAAAGCCCTTAATGTTCTGCCAAAGCTTCCTAGCAAGTAAAAGCTGTCTTTCACTGGAAATACAGGAAACAAGTCAAATAAGGCCTTCTAAGACAGGGATCAATAATTTTATGAAGGCAGTTTTTTTGACATGAGTGTCTGATGTGACAGAATAATTCAAGAAATCCATTTCTGTTCAACAAAGCCCATATTGGCTTTTTTTATTGCTTCTGTAAAATATAGCTTGCTTTAAACAAAGAACAAATCAATAACACTGGAAAATGCTAATCAGTAATAAGGAAGTTTATTAGGTTAAGTATTGTCGTTTTTTTTAAGGGGTTACTATGGGCTAAAAATCAGATATTTTCAAGGCAAATTTTTCAAGAAATTGACAGTCAGTTAGAAACATCTGAACAAGGCATTGGTTCTAAAATACCCTCTTCTCATTCACTACTCTGGCTTTCTTTGATTTCAGCTGAGGCTAGTAATAATTATTATTATTATGATGAACTACAAAAAAGAAGACCTTGAATAGCTGCCATATGCATGAAAATTTTGAATGGTTTGCAGACTACAAAATGCTTTGCTTACAATGCTTGTACTTGATTCAGTTTCTCTGTTCCATGCTGTAAGTCTGAATGAGTTACCCTCCACCCTGGACTTAGCCCTGCAGAAACATTTTTTTTGAGGCAGTGTCAAGCCTTAGAACTGGAAATAAGGGCTTAGAGTCAGAAAGAAGTTCAGTAGCCAGGAGCAATGCAAGTCCCAGAGGGTAAGTGCAGGCTTTAGTTCCTTGTGGATGCAGCTAAAATGTGTTTGACCACAACCCCATGGTACTGAAGAGCATTTAGCTGAGGGCTTCCATGGGACTTCTTGTGGCTCTGGCCATCTCCACCTTGCTGTGTGCAGAAGCATCTCCACTCGTGTGACTGCACAGCTTGGGAAAACAGCTGAAAACAGGGAGTAGTGGGGTGGATTGAGAGGGGGCCAGGTGGAGAGTGCTTGTGCTGGTGGGGGAAGATGGAAATTTTCATCTGGGAAGAGGTCCCTGAGCTGTCATCCTCTGCAGTCCCAGTGGCATTTGTGGTGACAAAAAGGTGAGGATGGGAATGCACAATTGAGGGTCCTGCATCAGCTTGGTGGACTAAAAACTGTCCAAATTACTAAATAAAAAATATAATTCAAAGAAGTTGCAGCAGGGTAAGTGATAGATCCTGACCCCACTGGTGTGAACAAATTTAGAATGAGGTTGCTGCACGGTATCTGACAAATACTGGGTCCCTCCCTCATCAGAGTTTCCTTTTGGTCACTTACACTTCTGTTCAAACTCCTCTCAAACTGAACATATTTCAGCACCTTCTGGGACTACTCGGTTAGAACTGTGCTGTTAAGAATACAAAACCTTAAAACTGTTAAAATAATAACATTGTTTTCAATTGCTATTGGTATCACTGAGGTTGCTGTCACCAGGATGTCCTATTTCTGTGCCCCTGGAAACCTGAGGACCCAGTGGAAATGAGTGTCACAATGCTTTTGAAAGCATTCTTGAAAATATTCATGTTAGATCTCAGTTAAATTGATTGTGTGATTAGTTCTCTTTCTGTGAAGATACCTTTTACTTTACTAAATAAGAAAAAATATTAATAATCATAGAAATATCAGTTTTCCTTCACAGAGAGTATCTCAACCAGTTTCAGAATTCTTTGTCTAATGATGTGGAGTAAAAATAAGGATTTCCCAAAAAGAAAAATCTCAAAGAAAGCTGTAAAGGTGTAAGTGGTTTCCCATTACTCTAAATCAAGCTCTGTGGTATGGCTTTCCAAACCTATTTAAAGAATAAATAGCAATCACAGAAAGCACAGTATGCAAATAAGCTTTTTAGTTTTAAATCTTAACTGTATGTTTTTCTAACAGTCGAAACAATATCCAAGTATTCCTTCAGTAAATCTGTAAAATTCAGTTGTGTGAAATTCTGCATCTATATTTTTGTCAGGTTCCTGTTTGTTTCTCCATCTGTTTTCTGTGGATTTCAATGAAAAGTGAATAAAACTGTGAAAACCTGTGAAATAGTATTTTTCCACAGTTGACATTTGGAGAATTTCAAATGGTAATGTGATTATCCACATTATTGTTGTCAGACATGATTTCTAGGTGCTGCAGCCTGTAATCAGACATCTTACTCTTGTAAAGTAGATATATTTTGCAGAAATTAATCTCATGGCACAACATCCAACACCCCATTTGAATGGCCAGGAAAATGAGAGGCAACTGTTCAAGTAAAAGATAAATACATGAAACTTAATGGAATATTTAGGGTATACCTAAGCAGTTATCAAGCTTGATTTTTGAGAAGTACTTAGTCATTAGTTTGCATGATGGGAATTCTTCAGATTTTGTATTTAAACAAAAAAAAACCAAACCAAGAAACAAAGAAGGTGATTTCTTGGTGTGTTTAATATGTGGCAGCCACTCCCTTAAGAACAAAAAAAGCCCAATTAAACAAGGACTGTCATTGATACTGGATAAGAATATTCATGATATAACAACAGTTGTGGTTGTCCTTGAAACTGACAAGACTTAAAAGGTGTTTGACATTTTAAATAGCAGATGAATTTAATCTTTGCTATAAGGGGTTCACTGTGTTTGTAATTTAGAAGTGGTGTTCCTGTTTGTGATGGTGGTGGCAGCTGGAAAACTCTGATCTGCAGCTTAGCAGAGGACCTGTCTCTTGCAGTTGGGTTTGGTCTCTCTTTGGAAATCTCTGTAACTCTTCACATGCTCAGACAGAATGATCCAAAGCCTTCCACAATTTCTGGAGCCATGACATTTTTTTAAAAGCATTGGGTTTTTATGTCTTGTTTGCCAGGTCTCTTATGCATTTGAAAGGTTGCCATCACCCATCTGTTTTTTTCCATAAATTAAAATGTCTGATGCAAAAAATTTTAACAATATTACTTGATATTGCCTGAAAAGGAGAATATAAAACATGTCCCATTTGAATGTTTTTCAGTGTTTAATCCCATAAATATATTTTGATAAACATTTGGCTAAAATGGCACCAGTGAGTGTTTCTACCACGTAACATTCTGAAAAACAAAGAGAAATTTAATTTATCCAGATAAGGAATTCTCCCTCCTCTTTTCATTTCCTTGTTTTGTATGAGAAAAAAGAGCTTTAATAGAGGAACATTCAATATAATTAAGTGTTGCTTTATTTGGCACTGCTCTTATTTTTTTCTATTTGATTTAAAGAAAGAAAAATAGAAAAATTATGTTCTCTCATATTGAGCAAAACTCCTCTGTCACTGTAAAATCACCAGAGAATGTTACTTCAGTAATCTGTGTTATTTAAAGAAGCTCACTAAGCATCCCTGGAAACTACAACATTGCCATTGCTGTAACTTTGGATCCAGAAGGACTGTCTTAGGAAAAAGAGCAGATCCCTTGCACAATTAAGGATCAAAATGTCTTCTGAGTATTTTGAACTGAATCCTACATTACACAACTTAGATTTTCAATGTGAAATAAGGAGTTAGCAGTGATAGGGGTTTCTGTTTATCTGAATAAACATAATTTTATTTTGTTTTTGAAGACAAATAGGGAAGGTTCATGTGGGAAGCTGTGCAAGAATAAGAATAAGTTTCCTCTGAGTCTTGAATTTCAGCAAACTACCTTTTTTTTTTTCTCAGTTGTAGTGCAGATCTACAATATGCACTATCATTTACCCACTCTGCTCTCAAATTGAATTAACAAGTTTTTAATTTCAGTTATCATCTTTCTTTGAAAGTAAACTTACTGGATTTTTTCACACCATCATGAATTCAAAACAAATTGAACATAAAATTCTTGGAAAATACCTAAATATGTCATTCTTAGGAAATTTACTTCTGTGCATTATTATGGTTACACAGTTTTATCAAGTAGATTATTTTTCCTATAACATTTTTTTCTAGGTTTACAAAACAAGTCCTGAGTCCCTTAGTGAGTGATTTTATACATTGTATGCAGTTGAAATTGAAATTTGTCTTGCAGGTGGAGAGATCTCCATCAAGAAACCCTTGATTAGCCAGATTAGCACATACAGAACCCAAATGTATTCTCTGCTATCTTATCAGACACATGAAATCACAAACAATTGCCATGAAGCAATTGCAAAAGACAGCAGATGGGATCCCAAACTTCTGTTCTTTGCAGCTGAGTTTATCTGAAAAGCCATGTAAGGTAAGATTTTCATATTACTTTATTTCCTCCCATTCCTAAAATCCTCTTAGCCCTGTAGTTTTCCTCCAGTAAAATTTTGTAAGATAATTCTTTATGGCAGAGATGATATGTTTATACTGTACTTAGTGTAATAGAATCCTTCTCTTAATGGAGTCAAGGTATTGTTTGTTGTCAGGATGGAAAGATTACTTTGTTATTTTAACATTTTCCTTCACAAATACAGTGAGAATTTACATAGACTCTGAATTAACAGCCACAGGTTCTGGAAACTGAAAGGATACATATTAGAATGAGCTGGTTTTCAACTTCACTTCTCACAAACCACAGCTGCTGTTACTTTACTGGCTGTTTCCAGAGCAGATTGTGTAAAATAGACGTTTGGCTCAGTGGTCTTGAATAATTTTTTCAGTATCTTTTGGGGGTATTTTTGCAGTATTTGTATGGCTACTGATTATAGCTGTCATTTTAAGTTTATATTAAAAAAAAAAAAAATTAAAAAATCCCAGACTATCTTAACACATCAGAATCATCTCTGTGAAATTAAAAGGGAATGAAATGAGACTGAACTGCAAAGAGAAGTATAATTAAAATTATGCTGTTCATGGTACAGTATGTTATACTTTTAAAATTTGTCTTTTTCAGTTTGAGCAGCTCAGGCAAAAAAAAAAAAAAAAAACAAAAACCAGCCTGTGTGAATATTTCAAGTAAAAAATGGCAATCAATGGAAATTAAATTGTGGTCTTCAGTAATTTTAAAATAATCTGGATTGGTTACATCCATGGCTAATAAAAGAGAGAATGAGGAAGGATGCTCTGTCTCAGCACAATATGGAAATCTGTTCCTGGGACATTACATTAACTCATCTGGAATCTGCTGCATTTTTCTTTATTAGATGATCTCAAACTTTATATTAAAATTCCAATACATGCATTGTTATTTCTACCTCATCTATTGATAATTTTGTATCTACTTAGCACTCTTTAAAAGGTAGGTGAGCAGGGTGCCTCAGGAATGAAAACCTGGCATATAAAATGCATAGAGTCAGAGAAAAGGGGAACAGAAAGCTTGCTTTTTGTTACATATTTTCAAAAAGGGAGGAAGTTCTCTTACCTCCACAAAATAAGGTAAGAAATGTGAAATAGGGATGAGTGATTCAGTGGTTGGACCTGATCTGTAAAGTATTCTGAGATTTGATTCCCTCAGTAAAAGTGTTACTCTACTGCATTATAGGAGCCATATAAAAAAATCAAAGTTTATTCAATCAGAATAAGAGTATTTTTGAGAGAAATGTGAGTTTTTAGAACTTCTAAACCATACACCATTACAGGCATGTAGCAAGAGGACGAGGGGCACTAGTTTAAAATTTGAAGATGGGAGATTTAGATCAGATTTTAGGAGGCAATTCTTTACCATGAGGGTGGTGAGACCTTGGCACAGGGTGCCCAGGGAAGTTGTGGCTGCCCCTTCCCTGGAAGTGTTCAAGGTCAGGTTGGATGGGGCTTGGAGCAACCTGGGCTGGTGGGAGGTGTCCCTGCACATGCAGGGGGGTTGGAACTGGATGAGCTTTACAGTCCCTTCCAGCCTTATTCTTTCTGTGATTTTATGATTTCTGTATTTATAAATGGTCACAGTGCAACCCTTCAGGAAGATGGTGTGTTACCTGCCTGCTACCTGATCATCTTGGAGATGATCAAGCAGTCATCTTCGTGGTTTTTGATAGGTGCTCATTTTTAGCCCTTGAAGAGAACCTAGGTCAGTCTCTCCAAGGGTGAGTCATGTATTGCTTAAACCTGGGGAAAATGTCCCTCTGTCTTGTGATGCAATTGACTTTCTAAAAATCTTGGGCTGTTCCTGGAATTTTGGTTTTGCTAATGTCTGCTTTTGTTTAAAAAATTCTGACCCTCTATGTTGTTTAAAACTTTATGATCCTCAGAGTTAACTTATGGTCTTCTTGTAGCAAAATAAATTGTAGATGGTGTTTTAAGCCACCCTGGTTGAGGATAAAAGATTGAGGAACTTCTAAGTTCATTTGTTCTGTAACCGAGATAGAATAAGGTTTGAGGCATGAAAAGATGGAGGAAAAAAAGGCTCACAGAAGAGAAACCTCTTGAGACATATTTATTCTTACAGCTTCTTTTATCATCTGCCCTTTGGAAAATCCTTTCTAAATAGTATTTCCATCAATACAGTGATTACTGTACTCAAATTTAGAGCTTTCAAATGAAGAGAAAGTTGGCCGGAATACTTTAATTTTTATTAAGTCTTTTATAAATCAAAAAAACCTTTATGCTATAGATTTAGAAAGAGTAGCAGTAACTGTGAGGAGAAATATTTGTCAGCTTCTTACTACATTGGGTGCTTTTTTGTGTGTCTGATACTACTGGAACTAGTCCTGAGTAATAGCTTCATTGCTGCTCTCAAAACAGCAATTTATTCCAGCAGACTGACAGTGCTGAAACCAAGGCACACAGTGTGCTTGACATTTAGGCAGCAATTCCCCCCTTATTCCACATACAGATATATTGAATCAACTATAGAAAGTATTTTCTAGATTATACATGTAATATTGCAATGACACAGGAGCAAACCTAAGGTTGATTACTGCTTGGAACTGAAGACTGCAGTATTTACACTGCTGACAAATGCCTAATGCCTTATTTGCTTATTTCTTCTTTCTTTGGCTGTGTACTTGACTCACACAAGGAATACATTAAAAAAAAACCACCAAACAATCAAAAAAAACCCCGCAAAAACAAACCACTAAGAGAAAACCTGTTTGTTTCTTTAGAAGAATTATGGAGGTCTGTACTGTGCCTTAACTGACTCAGTTATTATCACAGAAACAACTAGTTTTATTTTTCTTATCTTCAGTGTAATTTTTGTAGTATCATAGATAATCAGAATATTACCAGAATGAAAGGAGTTTGAAAATGTTTAAAGAAGTATTTCAGAACCTCTTGTTACCTAATTTTATTGTTAAATAGAGACATAAGTTCACTGTGTGCTGGAAACTCTTTAAAAAGTATATATTTAATGATAGCATCTTTGGTTGAGATCTACATATCTGAATGACTTGGTGTTCAAGACAGACGTTCAGTCAGTGACACACTGATTTCAAAATGAGAATTATTAATTTGAGCAAGAGCTACTTTGTATTCAGTTAGAGTGTAATGAAGCTTATCTATGGATGCATTATCTATAGAGAGACTTCCCTAGTTTCCAATTTACTTTTTTAGGCACATGAACTATATACATACAATTTTTGTGTGTTTATATATGTGCATACAGGAGTTCAAATTTATATGCATATAAAATCCCTAGAACTATAAATATTAAAACCAAGTACAGATTTAGGAAACTAAGTGGAGCTTCTTTTGAAATTCTAGTCTGTGCTTTCAAGATTAATAATAATTCTAAGATGGGGGATATAAAGGAACGGGTGTCTAACATTCTATTTCTATAATAAAGTAAGCAAAGAGCAAGAAGATTTTTTTTTTTAAACATATTCCTTGAAATGTGTTATAGGGGTGCCTCTGATATCCATCCTCTGAACCCCAGAGCATCTTTATTGCACTGCAGTGGAGGCACCAAAAAAAGTGACAGCAATTTCATTTAACAAGATTGAATAATAGGCAGTAAATTATAATTTTTTTTCTCTCACTTACACTGACCAGATTAAAACCAAGTAATTTATGCCTTGCTCCCTTGTTGAGTTCTTCCTGCTGCACTTCATCCATCTCAGATCAACTCTCACTCATGAAAAAGAGTATAATTTAGTGTGAGAAAAATGGTACCTGCATCACTCTGATTCTATGTTCATCCTTGGTTAATTCCTTATCTCATGAGAGGGTGAAAAAAAAAAAGTAGATATTTATTGTTTAGCAGAAGTACATTTACCCCCCTAAGAATTCATTATAATTCTGATTTACTCAGTATCCTGAGGAACTTGACATTCTAAGGGTCTTGTGTGTTTGAAGATATGGAGGGTGGTGGATTGTTTAAAGGGAAAACAGAAGGTAGATCAAACAGTAACACATTAATCAGGATGGACACTTACAGAATGTGTTCCTAAGAGATACATTTGATTTTGCTTAAAGTGAGATCTTGTTGCTTGCATCACTGTCATTACGGGGGGAATTCAACTAATTCTTCAAGAATGAAGCAGTGGTTTATAAAATAATTATTAGTGAGGAATAGCACTAAGATAGAATACTTCTTTAGGGCTTGCTTCAAAGAGATTAAATGAGAATGATTTATGTTACATGCATAGAGAGTGGGGATTTGAAACAATGCCAGAAAGTAAAAAAAAAATTGCTTTCTCCTGTCTCATGAATAAATGTGTCAATTAAATTGAATAATTAAGGGGAATAATTATGCCAAATATGTTTTAGATACCAACAGTGCAAAGTGAGTAAGAGGGGATCTTACAATCTTAGGAAATACAAGCCTGATTTATATCAGCTGCTAAAAGATTAGGCAATTCTTTATGGGAGCCCCATAACTTATTAGTTATAGTCAGGCTCTGGTTTATCAGATAGCCCGGGCAACTTACTCTATAGACAAGTACAGAAAAGAAAATAAGATAACTCAGAACCCAGAAGTCCACTTTCACCACTGCACCTTTTTTTCAGTCGTAAAGAAGTACAGGAGGGTTTCTTTTCTCCCTCTTCCGATGCTGAGTTTGGTGGATTAGTGAATCTCTAGACAGAAGGGAACAGTAAGTTTTATGCTGTTACCCACTTTCTGTCCTTACTCTTGTATTCCTCTCCTTTTTTTTTCTTTTTTCTTCTTTTTTTTTTTTTTTTGACAAGTTATTCAATAAATATAAAGTTGTCCCTTGAACCAGGACTGAGACATAAGATAAAAAGTAGCAAAGTCAGAGAAGAGGGCACAATTTTTCATGTTGTTTTGGATTTTTTCCTTTTAAAACAAGCTATGCTTTTCCATTGTTTTATGAGTTATGAAAAGGTCTTTTTCTAAAACTCCCAACTTTTTGTTTCACTTTTAAAATAGTGTAGTGTAGTTGTTTTGCCTTTCCCATGTGGAATCTCCTTATGCACTACATAATGAATGCATGAAAGTAATAAAAAAATGGAAGTGTGAAAGAACAGTGAAATGAGGAAAAGGGAAAGAATTATTTTCCCTATTTTTCAATTATTCCAAGAGTTTGAAACTGGGAATATATATATTTTTTTAACTTCTTTATATTTCTAGTCTTTGCATCATCTCCTTATTAAAAACAAGGGGCAGTTTAACTGCTTAACTGCTATCAAATGGTCTTTCAAGTATATTCTATCCAAGATACAGAAATAACTTTGAAGATGCAGACTTCAAGCATAAAAAAACCCAACCCAAACCAAACAATGCTGTAGACTTTTGGTGTTTGCCTTTCTCTGACAGCTGATCTGCTCTGTAACACGTTGGGAAAATGAAGTGTATGGAAAAAGGAGGTGAATTGGCCAGAACAGCTGTCAAAAGAAAAGTCTAGCAATGAAACTGAATACATTCTAGAGATACTGGGTTTTTTTATTACTAAGAAAACAAAGAAAAAAAATCAAATCATGTGTCTGCATAGTCTTTTTCCCCCTCTTCAAAACATAACAATCATACCTGTTCTTCCTTATTCCCCATTTTCTTAAAGGGTGAGCTATAAGAATACTACAATATTTGGTCAAACTTTTTTTTTCTTTTCTTTTTAGGTGGCTTGCCTAAGAGAAATTTGCATAGGAAGCACAAGTACTGAGTCCTGTTTGAAGGTCAGTTCTGAATTTACCATGCACTTTTCCCACTTTCTTACTGCTGTACTTGGAGCTGTGTAAACAGAGTAAGATGTAATGGAAGTCACCCTTAGAGGAAGGAGCTTGCTTGTTATCTTGCATACTGATTCCAAAGATGTCTGAGATGTCCTGGTTATAGATACTGCTCTTGAAATACTGTTTTGAGAAGGCAAAGGTCAACCTGAAACTGTAGAGAAGGAACTACTAAGTCAAATTAGGTGCATAGTGTATTCTGCTGAGGTGGATAATCAAATCTGTAAGACATTAGCTGGAGTATAGTACCTACAATATATAAAGAAAGTTCAAAAATTAGAAATTATTTGGAAGGGGGAAAAAAAAGTCATCAGAATGATTTGAGAGTCAGAAATTCTGACATACAAACTGAAGAGTTTAATTATTCAGCTCTTCTTCAGCTGTCCAGGGTTACTTTGAGAGAGAACTTATTTATGATACATTAACACCAGCATGAGGAAAAAAGGCTTTTGATGATAGATGACACTTGAGTCTGAAGAAAAAGCCATTGCAAGATCAAGTGACTGACAGCCAGTTGTTCTCTGGTTAAACCAGAAGAATTATTAAAGGATTTTTCCCATGATGGTAATAACTCACAAAGCAAATTTCCCACTCAGCAGAATCTTAAATCTAGAAAGTATATCTTTCTAGAGGTTGGGTTCTACATTCCACCAAAAAAAAATTAGGCAATGTTTACTTGACATTTATTATGCACGAGCTCAAAATTTATTTTAATAGTCCCTACTGGGTTTTAAGCATACAGATCTTCATATGAAATATAATACCATGTTTCTATGCCAATCTGCAGTTCATACAGTGGTATGGAGATCAATTAAGATCAATTATAGAGATAAAATTATAACAATTATGAAAACTTTTAAGCCAAATGTATTAATCAAAAAAGTTGATAGTATCTGAATTCATATATGTAGAATGCTACAGAAAATAAGCTGAAAAAATATTGTAGCACTCCAGGGACTTATTAGATCTGGATAACACTTACAGTACTGTGAGGAAATAGATTTAAGTGGGATTATTGAACTAATGCTGAACCTTGGGACTTGGTGACATGTACAAATAATTAAAGCAGGCAGAAGAGAGACCTCAGGAAATAAAAATTGGTGAGAGCTCTCAAGTAAAAAAATTTGAGTGAGTTCTGCTCAGTGTGATGGCAACTTCTGTAGCCTGATACACTTGGTATTAACTTTGTATATCTTGAAATAAGACTTTCCAGTCTGCTGCTCTTGACTCCTTATTGCTTATCTTTCCTTAGTAACATGAGAAAAGGAGAGGGTGGAGGACATCTGTTCAGGAGGTTATACTACATTTCAGATGGGAAATGGGTAGGCAAAACAGTACAAATGAAGGATTGTGATGTAAATGCTTCTTAGCTACTGCATTTATCCTGTCTTTAGAGTCCCCATAGACCTTTCTTTTCAACAATATAGATTAAGGTACTGTGACTTTTTTTTTCTCTCCTCGTTGCAGAAAACTCCATTCAACAAATGGGGAGGTTGCAGTAATCAGCTGGAACACTAGAGGAGAAAATAAGTGGAAAAATAACATATGCCAGTCTAAATTTTCCAGAAAAGACCTATTCCTGCTACTGTACAGGTATAACCATACTGCTTATCATCAGCAATGTTACCTTTGGTAAGGTTATCTCCCCCTTTTTACACTTCCTTTCTAACCCATCTGTGTAACTAAGCAGATTTCCAGTCTGAAGTGCTGTATTTCCATTTTAAAAATTGCCTTGAAAGTTTTGCTGCATTGGAAATTGAATTATTGCTTTATGCAGAATTAATTTTTTTCATGCTAAAATTCATTTTGTATTTGTAAAAATAAATAAATTCACTTGAAATAATTATGCTTTAAAAATTGGGGCAGATTTAATAAAGAAAAGTACTTGAAAATTCCATTTCTTTCCACTCAAGTGAAATCTTTCCATACCCTAAGGAAATTACATATCTTTGAAAAGATTGATTGAATGCTATGTCACATTCCTAGCTTCGAAGTTTTTATAAAATCCTAAAAGTCTAGGGGGAAAATATTTTTATACTCTTTATATGCATGTTCTGATGGAAGCAAGAAGAAAAGAAATGACAGGAGGGTGAAATCAGTCATAACTAAGCTACATTACAAAAGTCTGGTAAGAAACAGAGTTGGCCATTTTGCTCTAGAGCTTCTGCTACCAATTGTGTAGTGAAATAGTTTTGTTACATATCTGCTCCCTAAAAATACAGGGTAGAAAATACTTGTACTGTTTCACAGCAGGACTATTTGACAGCATAACTTTGCTGGAGTTTTAAAGAACTCTTTCAACCCTAAGGACTGATTTATTCTGTCAGTAAGCAAACAATGTGAAACCTTTACTGAAACTTTGCGTTTTCTTAACATTTTGCAAACATTCAAACCTACTCAGAAAAAAATAATATAGCCAAATTGATTTAGGAGATGATAGCATAGGAAAATATGTGGAAAAAAATGTGGTACAAATATTACAGTACAAACTGGTGCTGTTACAAACCTGCAGCATAAACACAACATATCCATATCACTAGTTTATCCACTCAACAAAATTTTTTTTATGTAAAAGTTTTAATTTCTACCAAGGTGATCTTTTTATGACTGGAAGGTGAGAGAGGCAGTGGGAGACTGCCAACTCTTGGCAATGACCACCTCTTAATGATGATTTCTGTAAAAAATATATTAATTAGAATATGAAAGTAATTCTAAGTTGAACAGGAGTTACTGTCAGCTTTATTTCAGTTCTGGGGGATAGTCTTTTAATGGAATTTTTTTGAGAATGTACACTGATTCCAGCTGAGAATTAGTCAGCAGTATTTTACCTGCAAAAATTTTAGGAGATGTAGCCTTGATGTTATATTTTTCTCTTTACAGTCAGGGAACAGTGCTGATTCTCTAAAGACAACAGGACAGTGTGAGGACATAGGGGAAAAAAAAACCACCAACAGCACAAATGCTTGAAATTGTTGCTTTTTCTCTTGCAGACTCTTAATTTAATAACTTTAAAGCTGAGGGAAGAGAGACATCAGACACACCAGCACAGGATGTAGTTGTACAGGTGTCAGGTTTGGTTTTTTCATTTCAATCATTTCTTCCTCCACTGCTTCTGTATTTATGAACCCACATCTGTGAGCTGTGAAACAAAAACCCAAAACAAACCTCAGTCTTTTCTAATGAAACCAGGTGTTAAGGGAAGAAAAGCTACAAAAAGAGAAATAAGGAAACATATAAGGAGTTTTCAGGAAAAGGGTGGGAGCTAACATTTAGCTGGCTATTCCAGGATTTGTTGTGTTCACTCTAGGAATACAATGAGGAATTGAATTACAGTGAATGTTTTTTTGTTAATTCAACTTCTTCAAAGAACTGCTTAAGAAATGCTTGGCATTTTCTGAATCAAAACTATTTTACTGCAAAATTCTTAACAGATTTTACTTTTGGCTTTTCATCTCTGACACTGCAAATCAGAATGGAGAGGTGCTAGAAAGCATTTAATTACAAAATTCATCTGCAGTGAAAAATTAATGTAAATTATCACAGACACTTGTTCTCTTTAATAATTGGATATAAAAACTGACTTTCATTTTGTAACTGGTGATGTCTTTTCTGATTTTTCTTTAAATAGTAGGAAAAATAAGTTTAGTTGATTTTCAACTAAGAGGAAAGTGTGATGAGGAGGTCTTTTACATTGCAAATTAAAATATGTTTGTGGTTTATTCTTGAGCACTCAAGACTCAAGGTTTTTTTGTTTCTAATATTTCTATCCATGCTTGAAGAGGAGGTTTATTTATTTTTAAAATATTACTCTGCTAAGCTAGTGGTAAATTAGCTGCTTGGACACTAATGTCAATTACATATGTGTGTAAATTGCAGTTATTTGGATTATACTGGTAAGGTCTTCATTCTGTGGTTCTAGAGAACCTTCAGATTCAAATAATGTTTCTTACAAAGGAAGACCATTATAAAGCTGCCTCACTATTCTGTTTAAAACAGGTTTGTCTCTCATATGGATTTGATAGTTTAAATATCAAAATGATTTAAGTGCATTTTGGTGGCTATACTGATTTTCTTTAAGTGAGCAGAAAGCAATTAATTATTAGAAGAGAGTTTTACTTGACAAAAAGCCAAGTTATGTCAGGCCTGTGAAATGGAGTTCACAAAATATTTAAAACACTATTCACCTAGCTTTGGAGGTCTATAAAAAGGCCACTTATACTCAACAAGGAAAGATAAATAGTTTCATTTCTATATTTTTCTCAGCCATTTAAATGCATATCAGTTTTGAAATTCTGGATGTCTGCTTGTTAATTTAGAAACCATAAAATTAAAGTCAAGTATTAAACTTTTACGAAGAGAACAAATTAGAAATCCCCTAGTAATAACTGAGCAATCAGTAGTGTTCTCAGTAATTTTAGCTGTCAAATAGACATCTTTCTTTGTCTGCTGAGGAACACATTTAAAATTCAGAACAACAGCCTTTATCTGTATCTGTAGATACAAAGTGCTTGTCATCTTATGTTCAACAACTCTAATATTGCTACTGTTGACTCAAAAAAAGTATTTAGATGGGAGTTATGGTCCAGAAACTGTTCTTTACAACGTAACGTGCTCTGATTCGTGTTTTTCTCTTAAACAAGCTTTTTTTAAGTAGTAATATTAGCTTATCTGAGATGTTTGCTGTAGTGAAATGAGGCAATGAGGCAATCAGGTGTGGCTAATTATGAGGTGGGAGGCGTGAGCTTGTGCCAAGCCCACCTGTGCCCAATTAGGGCTGACCCCAACTGCACATGAGCAGGATTGGGCAACCAATAAAAGGTGAGCTTCAGAGTGCACGCCCAGCTCACTCTCGAGCAGCCAGAGGAGGAGGAGGAGGTTACGTGGGTCTGGAGCACAAGCGCCGAACAAGGCCGGCCAAGTCTAAAGGCGACAAGATGGGAGCACTGTTTGTGCACCCCAACAAGAACACCTGCTTGACTTCGAAGTGCTGTGCCCCAAGAAAAGTTTTGTCTGCTACACCTGGTGGAGAATGCGGGCACAGGCCATGGTCTAGTCCCTGCTCAGAAGGACCTGGAAAAAGGGAGCCAATTCGGCGCAACGCAACACCAGCAAGAAACCCCAAGAGTCAGGATAGAGCTAGCCGGAGCCGGGAAGCCCGAGTCGGGTAAGAAGGATCACTGCCTTCTCTCTGTCACTGACTCACCAAAATAAAAATGGGGCTGTCACTGAGCACCCCTGTGAATGAGAAGCTTCCAGAGAAGCCAATGACGTGGATGGGGTGAGCTCCGGTGGTGCAGCCGGTTGGCGCGCGGTACTTATACAGCAGTACAAACCCGAGCAATGCTGAGGCTGTGAGTTCCAGCCTCACCTTTGGGTGAGCTCCAGTGGCACAATCAGGTCAGCACGGTGCTTACAGAAGCTGTACCAAGCCAAGCAACGCCAGGGTTGTGAGCTGGGCGTGCACTCTGAAGCTCACCTTTTTTTGGTTGCCCAATCCTGCCCATGCGCAGTCGGGGTCAGCCCTAATGGGGCACAGGTGGGCTTGGCACAAGCTGACGCCTCCCACCTTGTAATTAGCCACACCTGATTGCCTCATTTCACTACATTTGTTATTGTTGGATCACTATAAGAAGGGGGAAGAAAAAGGTAAAGAGAAAAAGTAAAGGCCTTTATATACTTCATTATATTTCCTACTTTTTGATATGTTTTCCTTCTTGACTGTTTCCAATTAATTGAGGACTCAGACTGTACAGACTGGAAGTACTCCCAGTATGGTTATAAGCATGTTTTGGAAAACTAAGAGGACAGGGCAAAAGGAAAAACACAAAGACTTGTCCTGTATGGACACTTGACAGTGTTTTCTGTTCAAGGCCCTGTCTGAGTGACAATTCACAGCATGTGAAAGTTTACGTACTTTTTTATTTAATGAACATTCAAAGGCCTAAATATATGCCAATATTTTTTTACTTCTAATAATGGTGCAGCCTAAATTTATTCATATGAGTGCAATTCTGATAATAAACTGGGTGACCATAGTGTATTAGGTTTTATAGAGGGATGTGTACTTTCTGTAGCAGATACCAGTAACATCTCTTGATCCCAATTTTACATAAATAACTTTGGTGTCTAATTAGGATTATTGTGCATTCATGAGAGGAACTGGAAATATTGTGGAGTTATCTTAAAGCACTGGGTATCAGCCTTTAGTAAGGTCCATTGATGGTTAAAAACACTTGAGATGAAATTGCAGCTAGTTGGAAAAGCAGCTTATTGAGACATGAAGTGGCCAGTAACATAAACTGTATCTTTGCAGCTTTTAGAGCCTGCTGAATTGAGTGTATTTTAGACAAGAAAACATAATTGTGTTACTATGGAAGTCATCACACAGGACTGTGAACTGCTTTTATTGGCCCATTAGTCACCCTTTTTTCATCTATTTAAGATACTCTGATCAGATAGGATTTACATCTATATAATTTGCTGGAGACGTGGATACTTTCAAGAAATTTCTCTAGAACCTTTTTTAAGCTAAGTCTATTATCCAGCCTTTTAAGTAACCTGTTCTTCAAGATCAGTTATAGCAATCATGTAATATGAAAACTCATCCTTTCTGCTCAGTATAAACAAAGCATCCTAATGTGCAGAATGATTGTCTAACAATAAGCAACCCAATAGAAAGAGAGAGGGAGATGCTTGAAAAGCTTGAAAGCTTCAAAATGTCTCCCATGATCTTAAAACTGTTCTCTTTCTTCTGGGATGATGAGTTTTTAAGGCTCATTGAAGCCTGCAGCTCCCTAACACTTTACTATCTCAAATTACTTGCTGCTTACTGCTCAGATTTACTAAAATGATCTACCTTGTCTGCAGTTTTTGTTGAACCCACAGATTGAGTTGTTGTGTTCTTTCAAGGTTTTTTTCTGATCAGGAAGAAGCTAGACCTGAGATTGCTCGTGTTCTGATAAAAATACAGGAGGAACTTGATGGTACTGTTTCATTGTTTTTCATGGGAGTCAGCCTCATTTCTCTTTGTAGATTTTAATCATTGAAGTTTCTGTAGTGGAATGCTGTGTTGGAAACCCAAAAAGAATCAAAAGGCTGAGTGTTTCTCTATCTGAAGGTCGGAGTCATGGTTTTTTACCTTTTATTTTGCTTTAGAGATTTTCTATCTCAATACAAGCTGCTTTCTCTACTACAAAAATCAAAATGCAAATTCGTCTCTTCATTATGAAGGATGAAAAAATAAGTTCTTAATTTTTTAATCATCCATATTAATCGTTTTCATTTGGCATGCACATAATGGCATTTATCAAAGCATGTGAAAATACTTGACAGACCCTTTATTGAGCCTCTTAACACTTCATAGGATTAAGTCTGTCCTCCAGATAAATATACTGCTAATAATGATAAGGTGAGAAATACTTATTTTTACTTCTTTCTAAGATGTGAACTCGGTCTGAGAAAATAAACTGCTTCTGCTGGTGCCTGTTTAAAGCCTTCTGAAGTGAAACGTGATAGTTTGTAGATAAGATTGGAAGAGTTGACACTTTTTTGTACAACAAATGAAAATTAATTCACTGTGTGACCTATTTAGAGAGCTTGCTGTGTGGAAGGATCGAAGGGTAGGGAGAGGGGTTTGTAAGCAGTAGGGGAGGGAATGGGAGTGAATCAGATTGTCAGCTCATGCAGGGAAGTTACTTTGTATTGGAAAATGGAATATTCCAGCAGAATAGCTAAATATTCTAGGGAATAAATAAACCAAGGGGAAAGGTGAAATTTTTAATTACTGCAAAACGGATTATGTTGTCGAGATTTTGAGAAATTTGATTGTGTCCTTTTGTTTCAGGGTTCCTTGGCATCTGGCCTTGCCCATCCCTGGGCCTCGTGGTCTACCTGGTGGTTTATTGCTGTTCATGTGAGTATAACAATGAGGCTGGAAGAGTTTTAATCCATTTTCAGCTGGCCACTGAGCAAGGGTGACTTGGGAGTGGGTTTGAAACCCTCTTCTGGATGACAGTTACTAGCTGGATTCAATTTAGGATAAAAGTCCAAATTTGGAAAAAAAAAATTCCAGATCTAGTTACTAGTTGTAGGCAATAGAAGGGGAAAAGATTGTCAATGCTGGACCAGCAGTTAAACAAATGACAGATGCTGTCTATTGATCCCCCCAGCCCTTCTCTGGTGGAGAAAGGAGAGAGAATAAGGAAGAGAGACTTGGAAACTGAAATATTATTTGCAGTTTGGACTCTAGAGTTTTAATGAAGAGATTAACAAAGAAAATAAACATACTACTTATGTTTAGATGTTATTTTCTTCTGGAACTGTTTAAATCTCCACTTAGATTGTATCTGGGCTTTGGTAATGCTTCTTTCCAGGATAAATGCTCTACCTGATAATTCTGTACCTGAAGTGGCCACCTTACTGGTGTTGCAGTCCAGCACACATCAAAACTGACTGCAGGCTCAGAAAACTTGAGCTGTTTGGTGAATTTAGAATTCTTTAAAAGAGAAAAAAGGGACAGACAAGTCTTTTCATATGCAAATGTCTACTTCTGGCTCCACAAGACTTAGGATAAGAAAATGTTATGTTGATTTGTAGGGAAGATCTGACATGACATACCAGGGAGAAATTTTTTGCAAAAGATGATAATTAAGCAGGAGGAGATGAATTCCCTAGGGAAATTAAGAAATGTCTCCTTTAATAGAAACTTTTACAAATAAACATCTGTCAGAAGTAGTCCAAGTCTATCTAACTGTGCTTCACTGCAGGAGGATGCACTGTGTCAGTCTTCAGATCAGTTCCAGTATTAATCCTGTGATTCTGTGACATTGTGGAGGATTTTTCTCCCTGACTGCACAAAAACATCTGCATGCCCCAAGCTTGTAATTAAAACATCTGCTGAACAAAGCAGGGTTGTAAATTTCAACTCATATGAGACACACAATTAATGCTATTGATGTGCCAATCACCTTCCCTGGCAAACTTTTCCTGAGAAAAGTTTCTTTTTGCAACCCTGGAGTTTATCAGTTACTAATTTCTAATAATATGCTAATTGGTTTAATAATTTCCCACTAATTTAATAATAACCTTTTGCACTTCTGCAAATATTTCATATGAAAAAGCAGCTGTCCTCAGTTCTTCTCCATTCTGACCCAGTCAGTTTGATTCCAAAGTACTGACTTTACTAAGCAGTTATAGAAAGGGGATTTTTAGTCAAATAGAATCCATTTCTGTTGTAATGCAAAAATAATTTGTTTGACATTCAGTGCCAGTTGCCTTCCTTAGGTTCTAATATTCATATGCCCACCAGCCTCTGAATTTGCTGTTATTTGATTGCTGCTGTTAGTTTTGACTCTGCTCTGCCTACAAAGGTAGAATATCTGATGCCTCCTGAATTAGGCACTGTGGGATTCATTTCTTCTTACTTCAAAGACTATTCATGTTTTCTTCCATCAGGAGAACAATGAAGTGGTTTATACTTTTATGAAACATGCAAAAGTAGCATTACTGAATGGTAGAGACTTGGTCCCACAATTTAGTTATTCTCAATAAAACATTGTTATGAAAGTAGTAAGCAAAGTGGTCATATTTCATTAATATTAGCTGTAGAGAGTGGCTTTTCTGTGAAAACATGATCTTAGAAAATATGTTTCACCATTTGTGTGTCTCAGGAATACAGGCATTCCTGAGAGAAAAAATGTGTGGTTTTCAATGTTTGATCATTCACATTATTCCATTGCTGAGAGTTCTGCCTTGACAGTGGAATGTTTAACCATGCTGAGAGAAACAAAGCAAGAATGGAGAAGAAAAAAAAATGGGAAAGGGAAAGAGGAAAGGAGAAAAATGGGAAAAGGAGGAAAAGAGGAAGAAAAGTTGGTTCATAATCTAAGTGTTGGGCTATTATAAAGAAGATTTTTATCTCATCAGAATCAATATTCATGTCTTAAGGCTTGCTACATTATACTGATATATTGATTAAGGATGGGCTTTTAAGTTATTTCTGTTGGTTTAACAATGGTGAGATTTATAGTGACTTGCATGGGATCAGAAGCAAGTCAACAATGAACTCCTGTGTAAACACATTTCTGACTGAGAAAGATTAAGAGTTCATCATGCAGTGTTACTGTACATGTCTAATACAATATTTACCATATTTCTGATAGAGTATTTGATTATATTTGTGAAAAAAGCAATCAAAAAAATTTAAATAGGTACTAGCTCTTAACTGTTGAATGAATTCTGTGGCAATATGCTCTTTTTCTATTTCCAAGCTTAAAAAATTGCTTATTTTAATATTTACACTTTCTGACCCTCATCAAATGCATTGCACATTGTGAGTTTTTCTTCCCCACAAAGATTGCAGCTTTTGAAAGCCAAGTCCTGGAAGACAGGTGTAGTACAGGAGAACTTATCCCTAATGAATATTGATTATGGACTGTTGGAACTGAGTTACTACTCCTACTACTACTAGGTTGTTTGCCAATTTTTTAAATTAAAAAAATTGAAAAAGTGGTGTCAATCCTGATAAAATATTCCAGAGACTGTTCCTGGAGTCAAAAATAGCTTTGGTTTCGAACCCTGTTATCCTGTTTTCCCCTTTTTTCTGTTTACAGCAGGGGCTTTCCAATAATAATGTTTCTATATGGAGCCAGCCTTTTGGCCCAATGGTATTTTTTGTTTGGGTTTTTTTTGGCAGGCAACTTGCAGCATTTGATGCTGACAAAATGTTTAGTGAGGTGGTAAAAGGCTTTTCACTCCCTTTTATCTCTTAGGGGGTGTTTTCTGAGGGGAAGAAAAGCCCCGGTATCCTACACTCAGCTAAGTACTGTTATGCCTGAGAAATATTTGTATTTTTTTCCCTGAAGAGTCTTCTCATCAATGCCTGTGAGAATGCATGGAAAATATACACCTTTGCAAGGAGGAAAGTGCCCTGGAAATATTATTTTTATGCTTTGAACTGGAAGGCTATGAAAATAAGACATTGAAGATTTTTTTTTTCTACTATTAGAATTATTTATGAAAATCCCTCAGTGTGTTTCATGTAGCTTAATACACCATTACTTGCTGCAAGACTGAAATAGATTTTATAAAAGCATAGGATGGGGCTGCTTTTTCTTATTTGCTGGTGTTTTGCTCTGGTGATAAATGCCTAACCTAAAGCTCACCAAGCAGACAACGTGTAGTCCATGTGGACCACTTGGAGAATGGCACAGATATTTTAAAGATAAACTGCTTTTGATGTGTTACTCAGAAATAAGCAGATCCATCTACCTAAAGGAACTTGGTGCTACAAATGGAGTCTTTGATTCCTCTCTTGACCTTTGGTAGAGTTGGTCACTGTTTGCCTAGAAGCTGACCTGTTCATGATGAGCCTGACTCCAGAGAGGACAGGAATGTTGTTTATTTAAAAACATTTAGGTTTGGTACTTACTACACTTTCCTCTTTTAAAATGTCTTTGAATGTCACTTTTAGTTCAAAGCAAAGAATTTCTGAGCATTTCCATGTGGAAACAGCTTGCCTCATATGATCAAAAAGACATATTTATATACTTTGATTAAGTGGTCCTTTCAAAATTGCAATGTGAGTGATCATTCAAGAACAGTAAGCAAGTTAAAATACTCTTCTATGGAGGTAATGAGATTTTTTTTAAAGCCTTCATCATTTGGAGGTTTTTTATCACAATTTTATTTTCGTGCTTGTTGCTAAGTATAAGCTGCTAATTGTAGATTTTTTGATAGAAGTGACAAAAATATAAAGCTAGGGGATCACAATAAACTGTGAATGGTTAGTGACAGCTGAGTGTTCAAAAAGAAATGAAAAAGTCTGTTTTCAAGGGAGTTAAGTAAATAGGAGCAAAGTCATGTATTAAAAGTTGCCAAAAGTAGCATAGGACAAAGTTTGCCCTTGGAAGCATAAGGAGGTCTCCTGTTGAGCTCAGTGATGCATGTGAGGGCAAAATTTGACTTAATGTGCCTGAAATGTGAAAAAGAAAGTTTAAGAAAGAAAGGGCATTAACTTTCCTAACCTACAAGGCCATCACACTGCTCATCTTTTTTACTCATAAATGGAATATAGAATAAAAACATGTCTTGCTCTGTCCTGCTTTTTTCAGATTTTTCATCCTTATTTTGCTGAGGAATTAAAGTACAAACAATATACTGGATAATGTATGTACTGCAGAATGTTAAGCTGTTTGGAACCACCACCTTGAGCAGCAGAAACTTATTTCTGCTTATGAGCAATTTATTTGTGAAAGGTGTGGCAATTTTTCTGTTTGTTTAGATCTGATGAGTCTACACTAATAGAAGATCTAAAAACTGAAGGAAAATATTATCTGAATTATAAATGCATAATTTAACTACCATGTGGTTTGGAAAAAAAAGTTCTGGTTAGTGGGAAGCAAGTTAATGTATAGCAGACACCTACCTCATTCTTTTAGTATTGATTTTGTTTTGTTTTTTTTTTCCCTTTCTGAAAGGAAATATGCTAAGAAAAAGTTCCAGTTATTTACAAAAATCAAAATCCTAGAAGAAGAGGAGACAATGCCTGACCTTTGCCATGCAGTAGCAAGTAGAATTTATATGGTATGTGGAGTTTATAATTTAATTTGAAATCTGGGGACTGAATTTTCCTGATTCTGAAGGAGTCTGCAGGCACCACAGCAGTCTGGCTGCAAGGGGTGAGGAGCACTCTCTTGCTGTTCTTTTAAAGGGAGTTTCACTTTTATAAGAGAAATTAATATATATTGGGCCAGAGAGACACTGAAAGATGGTGGGTGAGAGCATCCAAATACCCAATTTAAAGTTAAATTGTATTCTGTTCTTTTATTTACAAATACCAAGCTTCTTAGCACAAGATATATACAGGGAGGTAGGAGGAAGAAAAAAGGCAAGAATAAAATCTGAGTAAATATACTTGGGTTATTTTAACAAAAGTGTTTTATTAAGCATGGAGAAGGGTTACTTCAATGCAACATTAAGTATGAGGTGTGGAACCAAGAAGACCAGAATTAAGAATCCAGAGGTACTAATTTTGTCACCTCTTATGCATGTGGCATATGATAAGGAATTTAATTATGTGCCTATTCTCATTATCCAAGTTACCTGAACATCACAGGAGAGTGGTGAGACCTTATCAGAGAGGGGTATCTCTGCCCAGTTTGGAGATAGCCCAGTCTGATAAAGCCAGGAAATCATTTCACAAAGCAGAGAGACCCAAGTCCCCTCATCTCTGTTTCTTTTCAGTAGCACAGTTAAATTCAAAAGAATCAGAAAACAGGAAAAAAGTAATCAGTGCTCTAAATCAGCACTTCAAAACCCACAATGCCTGTTATGTATGCACATACAACAAAGGAAGAAGGGAAGGAGAAGGAAGCTGAATACATTGTTGGCTTCACATATAGTTTTTAATAGAGTTTGGTAAAGAAAAGGAGAAAGAGGAGGTAGAAAAGGCAGGGGGGAAAATGACAAGGAAAATGAAGATTTCAAATGCAAATTATAGCTGAAATGCCTCATAGACACTTACCAGCAGAGCTGATAGGAACCTGAATGTTACTTACATGATTTTTTTAAAGCTTTCATGTAGTCAAGTGACAGCAAAGAACTTGTGTTGTAAAGGAGATACATGTGAGGAATGTTACAGAATAAATGCTCTAACTTGAATCTTCTGAAGCAAGTATTCTTGCTTCTAACACACTTCCTTCCCAAACTTAATTTTCTTGTTTTAAAACAATGTACAGTGCTATAACATTAACGTGGGGGAAAAAAAAAAACAAAAGATTAATAAATAAGCCTACTTCGAAAATACATTTAAAACCAGGAAGAATATGCATTTAACAAATTGCTGCATTGAAAAACAGAGGAATTACTCGCAGATGAATTTGTCATTCCTAGTCTTGTATCCCAAGCATTTTAATGACTCTTCTAGCAAATACTGCCCTGTACAGATGTTACTGAAACATTTTGTCCTGGTTATAAAATATCCTACATCAGTTGCTTTACTACTGTGGTAGTGTTGTATTGTACCTTATTGTCATAGGGTTTCATACTGATGTCAGGAAAAGTTGAAAAAATTACCTTAATTAACTTAATGTTGAGTCAGCTGTAAAAGTTATCTGTATAGATTGTGTGTTACAGCTCATCAAGAATTATTATGAAGTATTTGTGTAGTGCTGCATATTCAAGATAAAGTTATGTTATTTCTTTGACACCTCCCTCACTCACCTCCAATCTGGAACCAATCTATTTTTTTAATGCAAATCATAACACTTATTTCCTTTCCCTTTTCAGTACACTGGTATTCACTGCTCTTAGAAATTTATACATTTGCTCAGTATTACTTGTTTAAGCTAAGAATGCTTCCACATAGTCTTTATTTTTTTCTCTCTCTGTTTAAGCCCTGTGTAGGTGACATGCAAGCAAATGAAGTTTATGATTATATTAGCAGTGTGTATTATTGGTTGAGACTTAGTGAAATTGAATTTCATTTTTAAACATCTGAAATATGCATGACTATTGCAACAATTCAGTAGAGCTTTAGATCATAGATGTAGATTTAATAAAGTAAAATGATGGTCTGTATAAAGACATTGTGTTTTATTGATGGAGCTGATGCAGTAACATGTGCACAAATTATAACTTTTATTTCTAATTATTTAATCTTTTTCATTATAAAAATAGCACTTTATTCTACTTCTACTTAATCTGACAAGCCTAAAGAAGGCTTTGTTGCAGATGCAGTAGTTGCAAACCGTTAAAGTAACAAAATATGACATTTTGATTTAAAAGAAAAAGCAGTCATCTACATTAAATTGCAGTTATGAAACACTAACCTTCTCTTATTTTCTTTCTTTAAAATTTTTGTAGTGTCTTACTTTCATTGGGTTATGACATGGCTACTTTTAAATAATAACAGCTGTTTGCACCATCAAAATACATACCATAAATTTGTGTTCCCCGGACAAAAGAGGATGCTTCCAGGACAATCCACTGCAAAACCAGGAATGATGAAGTGTAAGTTTCTCAAAGAATAATTAATTGTGATTAGGCAAATGCAAAATAGAAATACTGGCACACTATAAAGGAAAAATGTTTCATAGTAAATATAATAACCTATATATTAACTGATAGTCTTCCTGCTACAAAATACCTAGGTAATTTTTTTTCCTATGACACAGGGAAAACATATCCCACCTTCTCAGATGATGCTTCTTCACTATTGGGGCAGCAACAAAATCCTTTCTGAAAGGATAGCTTAAGTGAATGGTAATGAAACAAAAAACAACTAAGTTCTTGATTAAAGACCAAGACAAATTGGCATGACTAAAATTTTTCACCACCTGTTCCTTTTTCTTTAATAAATTATTATAATGGACTCAATCCAACTCCCAGTGTCCATATCAGAAATATCACGTAGTGTTTTATGTCTTTTGGCAGTCCCAGGGAGAAGTTCACTGGCACAAAGTTTGAACTGTCCTTCCATCTAGAGAAAAGTTACCTTAAAGTCAGAGTTTGGCAATATTGGCAGAAAGTCTGTTGGTCCACTAACTAGTCCTCTGTCCACAGAATGGAAACTAAGCCTTCTCTCTTCAGGCATCTGAGTCTAAAATGAGTTAGTAGTCCTTGTACTTGCCCATGAAAGGGATCAAATCATTTGCAGTATTTTCAAAATAAGCAGTGGCTGGAATCACCAGCTTAGAATTCTTTAGGCTCTTACAAATTTTTCTATAAACATCTGTGGTTTTGTGATTACAACTAGTACTTTTCCAAGGACCTTGATTGGAGATTGAATGGATGAAATCAGGTGTTTGAATTACACTATTTCATATAAATAGAGTATCTTAGACATAATCTGTGTTGCCTTTGTTATGAAATATCTGAGTCAGTAAGAACAGCAAAGCTATCCTTACATAAAAACAGCAAGTGGATATTTGTTTAAAGTGGTATCTACAGAGAGTAAACTAAAGCCAGAAAAAATAAACTCTACTGATAAGATAGCTGGGTAGCCACCATCGTGCCACATAGATTAAAATATGGAAAAATTATAAGATCAACTTCAAACATTTAATATACAGATATACGAGAAAAGATTTTTCTAATTCTAGAAAAAAATTTAAAAATCATTCAGTAATAAAGAAAAAAAAACCAAAACAAGCACCAAAGATTAGCTTTTATTAATGGTTTCATTTCTTGAACAGCATAAGACAAATTTACTCTTTTCTCATTCTAGTGAGTCTATATTCATTCCATTCAGAAGCAGAATAGTCTGTTCAGATGTAGGAGGCAATAGGAAACTTAGGCTTTATACATTGCCTGTATGAGTGGTAGTGGACGCTGTAATTAAGGCACAATGTATAAATCACAGTGTGATAAATTATGACACTGTAGTAGGCAGTATTATCATCCTGCCACTTCCATTAAGGATAAGGAAAAGTCTTTCTACGGATACATCAAGGGCACAAGGACGGGCAGGGAAAACCTCCATTCTTTGTTGGACATGGGGGGAAGCATAGTTACCAAAGATGAGGAAAAGGCTGAGGTATTTAACAATTTTTTACCTCAGTTTTCAACAGTAAGACAGCTTGTCCTGAGGACAGCTGCTTCTGGGGCTTGTAGAGAGAAATAGGAAGCTGAGTAGTCCCCCTGTAACCCAGGAGGGAACAGTTTGTGACCTGCTGAGCCACTTGGATCCTCACAAGGATCCAGACAGGATCCACCCCAGGGTGAGGAGGCAGAAGAGCTCTCCAAGCCCCTCTCCATCACTTAGCAACATTCTTGGCTCACTGGGGAGGTTCCAGATGGTTCGAAGTTGGTGAATGTCACAGCAATCCACAAAAAGGGTTGAAAGGAGGACCCAGGGAGGTCCAGGCCCGTCAGCCTGACCTCAGTGCCTGGCAGGGTTATGGAGCAGCTCATCCCAGGGGCAATCACACAGCACCTGCAGGAGGGACAGGGGATCAGACCCAGCCAGCACGGGGTTAGGAAGGGCAGGTCCTGTCTGACCAACCCAATCTCCTTTTGTCATCAGGGGAAGGCTGTGGATGGAGTCTGCCTGGACTGCAGCAAAACCTTGGACACCTTCTCCCATAGCATTCTCCTGGAAAAACTGCCAGCCGCGGGCTCAGACAGGAACACTCTGCGCTGGGTTAGGAACTGCTGGCGCTGCATCAAAATGGCGGCCGTGGTGTCCCTCAGGGATCAGTGCTGGGCCCAGTTCTGTTTAATATCTTCATCGATGATTTAGATGAGGGGATTGAGTCCACAATTAGCAAATTCGCAAAAGGCACTAAGTTGGTGGGAGTGTGGATCAGCTGGAAGGCAGGAGGGCTCTGTAGAGGGGCCTGGACAGACTGGAGAGTTGGGCTGATCCCAACGGGATGAGGTTCAACAAGGCCAAGTGCTGGGTCCTGCACTTTGGCCACAACAACCCCATGGGGAGCTCCAGGCTGGGCACAGAGTGGCAGAAAGGGACCTGGGAGTCTGGATTGACAGGAAACTGAACATGAGCCAGCAGTGTGCCCAGGTGGCCAAGAAGGCCAATGGCATCCTGGGCTGGCTCAGGAACAGCATGGCCAGCAGGTCCAGGGAAGGGATTCTGCCCCTGTGCTCAGCCCTGGGGAGGCCACAGCTTGAGTCCTGTGTCCAGTTCTGGGCCCCTCAGCTCAGGAAGGAGATTGAGGTGCTGGAGCAGGTCCAGAGAAGAGCAAGGAGGCTGGGAAGGGATCCAGCACAAGTCCTGTGAGGAAGGGCTGAGGGAGCTGGGGGTGTTGAGGCTGGAGAAGAGGAGGCTCAGGGGAGACCTCATCACTCTCTACAACTCCCTGAAAGGAGGTTGGAGCCAGCGGGGGGTCAGGCTCTTCTCCATCAGTCAGACAAGAGGCCATGGGCTTCAGCTCTGCCAGGGGAGGTTTAGGTTGGATATTAGGAAAAAATTCTTTCCAGAGAGCGTGATCAGGCATTGGAATGGGCTGCCCAGGGAGGGGGTGGATTCTCCATCCCTGGAGGTTTTTAAGAAGAAACTGAATGTGGCACTCAGTGCCATGGTCTGGTAACCACAGTGGCAGTGGATCAAGGATTGGACTTGATGATCTCAGAGTCCTTTCCAACCTGGATGATTCTGGGATTCTCTGGAATCTGCCAGAGCAAGTTGCAGATTAAACACTCCCAGTAGGTTCAAAGCAGGTTTACATATGGATAGGTAATAGCAGGAGCAGGCAAGCCTGTATCTTCTACATCCCTAATTCAATTTGATTGCATATAGTGGCCATGGTGCTTGTCCTCCTTAAGTGGCTTCTTTTTTATCTCTACCTCTCTGTGAAGGAAACCAATGTTCTTCATCCCTTAAAACAAACAAACAAAAAACCTAGCAGAAAATATAAATAATTTTCTTGTCACTTTACCTGGATTTCTCACTAAACACAGCCGAAACAGACAAAATTTCTGGGCTTTTATGGATTTAAAATATAGCCAGAAAAATAAATAAAACAGAGCAATATTTCATTCAAATTTTTTTTTCTGTATTTTTTCAGACATTACTGGAAATTAAAGGAATGAGAAACAGGACTCGCAAATAACTGTCTTACGCTTTCAACTAATATGATAAAATATTTAGCTAATTCAGTTTTCTTTTCTTTCAGATTACTTGGAGTCTACATTCTGCTATTTGCTTCTGTCATCATCCAAAACTTTGGAGGTACTTTCTAACTAAATTTATTTTATTTTGTTAGCAATTTTACCATTTAAATTAGCAATGAAGAAGCACCTCCTGTAGCCACATTAAATTCTCTGACAACTGAGAATAGATTTACAGGGTCAATAATTCTGCAAAACTCCCAAATCTCTGTCCATATCTACTTGGACAAATAAAAAATTAATTCATTTTATTTGCCTTTTTTAGACCTATTAGAAGTATATATAAGAAACTAGATCAGTCATGTATCAGAAGGATAATTCAATTTTTGAACATTTTATTCCACTCCAGTGATTTCCAGTAAAAATAATCACAAGTCATAAAGCTATTCAAGGCTACCTAATTTCTCTGACCAAGTCCCTCACAGTGCAAAGTAAGGATATATATCTACAGTACCTAATAGTGTGTACAGATTACTCAATTTTGCTTGCCAGTAAATATACTTCTACAAGTTGTTTTAAGATGAAAGAACATTGTTTAGGAATTCATAATTTCTGGAAGAAAATGTCAAATTCTGATTTTTCTGTTGTTTACAGAGGGGAAGTTTATGCAATCTGTTAAATACATTGCTCAGGTTAATGTCATATAATGGAAAAAATGTACATGACTTGCATATTCTTTTTTATACTACTTGAATTAGAATATCATTGTTGGTCTTACTTGGAAAAATCTTTTTTATTAGGCAGGGCTTTATCATTCTTGCAGGCAAAAGAATGCCACGTGTAAAGTTTATCTTGGATGTAATGCTTTAGTCTTTCTAGGCAAGTTGTTCAGAAGTGGTCTCAGACTGTCACTTACTTACATGTTTTATCTTTTGGCTATCTCATGGATTTATCACTGTTCGTGTTACTTCAGCTGTAACCTGCACTGTGTTGCTGATTGTGACTCAATAAATCAGTAAAGCAAACAAGCCTGTAAAGAAGACTTCAGATGTAAAAAGAAGTGCAAAAAAAAGAGATGGAAAATGGTGATTCCATGTTTGCCCATCATTTTTCTTTATAGATTTAAATAGAATGTATTACTGAGGGTAAGGATATAGGAATATTTTAAAGTGTATTGTTGAGAAAATTCTTTTTCAGAAATTTATATTTTTTTGGTTAGCACCATCATAGCAGAAGCTGAGCTACTGTGTTGCTACCAGACATCATTCAAATATCTTCTAAATTTGCATCAAGCCTTTTTCCTTACCTGTTTATTAAATTTTTTGTTATTTCCACAGTCCGTGGCAGAAAATTAGTTTTAGAAGACAGATGTTATCTTGAAAAGCTGGAAATAAACTCAGTATATCATTGCTTATTTTGACATTATATCATGGTGTTTACATTAGTTTGAATCACAGTAAAGAGCACTTGAGATGGAAGCACAAGGACTGTGATTCTGATAAGTTAAGTCTGGTTGTACAGGCAGTGGCAATTTAGCATTGCATTTTGAAGCTGTGAGTGTAGTAAGTCATGCTCCTGTATTTTTCCAAGAAGGGGGAAGGAAAATTTGGGGGAATTCATCACTGTTCTACCTCTGATTCCAGGCTTTGCCATTTGCTTCTTAAAAATCTCCATTTTAGGTGGTTCTTCTCCAATAGGAGGTGGATTAAGCACTTTTAGAAAGATTTTATCTTTTACTGTCATACAAAGCTCTAAATGTAACTTTGCTTTTACTGTCAGGGACATAATTAGAGCAACATGTATTTGTAGAAATTGCCTTGTTTATTGTTTTATATCCATGCACAGTTAGGTAAGTGTGCAGAACTTTTTTAGAGGTGGTGAATGAAAATCTTCAAGTCCAGTTTTAATACCTTTCTTTGTTTTTCTCTAAGGTGCTGGCAGCAGAGGATATGATTGAAACCTTGCTTTATTGATAAGTAAGTCACTTACAACAAATACCTAATTTACTTTATCTTTTGTTGTAAATTAGAAGGGATTCTACTGTGGATGCAGTCATGCACAGATGACCTTATTTATTTCTTAATTGCAACCATGAAATTCTGAATTGCTACAGAAGTGTCACAAGTGAGTCTGGAATAGCCTGAAATGTGACTTTTGAGTTGTCTGGCCATAGTACAGTCAGTTCAGAGATACCAAAGTTCTTACTGTAAGAACACAGTAAGCTGTGTTCTGTCACAAATCCACTTTACTTTCTTTTTGAGCTATCAGGTTTTGTGGATTTACTCACTCAGTTTAATCTGAAGTTTTGAGAGTCTCTGGTGTTTGGCATTAGCCATCCTTGCTCCTTGAAATTTAAGTTGGAAAGATGTTTTCCACATATTTGCATGTGATAACCTCTGTTTATAAAATTTTTTGTACTCACTGGAGATCCATAGGAAAAGAATCAGTGGATTACTAACACTGGTGTTGTGGATTGGCTTTATTTCTGATGGTTACAGTGAAAACACTTCTGCCTGGACTCCTGTGGGCTTCACAATTGTGCTTAGAAACAAGATTCCCCCCTTGCAGTTCCTCTTGCATCTATGAGGGTAACTTTTCCAATAAATATGTCCCTGCCTTTCTCTCATGGGGTGAAGAAATCATTGTATCACATGAAAATTTGTCAGCCTGTATCTGTAAATTTTTCCACGTTTGGAAAATAAATCTAGCCACCATTAACATCCACAGATTTACCAGTAGAGAATTTTTACCACCTGAAGTGAATGTGTCCCTTCTAAAGTGATTTAGAAGTCCTAAAAAACTGGTCCTACAAAACACCTTCACCCCTAGCAGTTCTTCCTAAGCACCATTCTCATGTTCTCTGTATTGCTCTTCAGTGTCTTTGTAGAGAAGAGATCTGTACCTACATACATAGATGTAGCTGCTGATTTATGTATCTACACCACAAGTGAATATTTATAAATGTTCACAGGCATGTGGAATAATTGCATTATTCCAATATTGTTATCTTTGCTTTGTTGTTTATGGTGATGTTTTGACCTGAAGTTATATAGTTATGCACCAACTGTACACTGAAAAATAATCAGGTAAGGGATACTGCTGACACAATATGTCCATTTTGATACTAATAGAGGAGATACTGACTATTACAGGTAGCAGTCTTAGGTCAAATAGATTTTGTAAATTCTTTGAAAGCACAGAGCATACCTAATTCTGTAAGCCCTTCTTTTTTCTTTTTTTTTTTTTTTCCACAAATTGCATGCATCTTGCAAACCATTGAGTCTGTCTGAATAGATACTTAAATGATACAGTAGATGAGAGAGGGAGGGAAATTAGTACTTTGGGTAATAGATTAGAGGAGCAGAGTTTCTGGAAGTGACTAAGATAAATCTTTATTAAGGTGAAGGGTAGCAGGTTGCTCCTTGCATCTGTGACAAATAGCTGGTTTAATACTGAACTCAAGCAACAGGAGCATCTGGCAGTGGATGTAACATTACATTAAGCTAACATTAATTTGGTCAGCAAGTGAGCACTGCTAGAGAGTTCAGCTTTCAAACATTAAAAGCAGTGAGGCCTCCCTACCCAGCAGCAGAACAATGAGTACCCAGAAGTTAATTTAAGTTCTTCCTCAGGGGCAGCAAATCAACCCAGACATCAGCTATATTTCTTAGAGACTAGACACCAGTGTATCCCTTCTGAGAGGAATATAATTGGGGGCAGGGGAGAAAAATTGAAAGAAACCCTCAAAAATGCTGAAAGCATAACACCTGGGAACCTTCAGATGCCTGCAAGATTGTAAGAGAAGGCAGCTGAAGCCCTGATGTGATTGAGGAACATCTGAAGTGGTGAAAAGGTGATGCAGCTGCTCTCATTGCTTTGCAGTCACTTTCAGGATTTCACCCTGCTGATGGATCTGTTTCTTGGTTGCTGTTGTACTTTGTCTGTCTCTTTCCTTGTCTCCATGACTTGAAAAGAATAATTTGCCAGTTCTGTGGTGGAGAAGTGAGACAAATACCAGTAGAGCAGAAGATGTGTTAATTTCTGCTGATGTTCAGGTACATGGTTGATGTTCTCTGGGGTGCTAGTGCTGTTTTCTTATAAATTTGCATGGTGCTGTTTGGGTTTGTTCCCTTTGCTGGATCTCAGGTGCTTAGTTTGAAAGTAAATATTGGTTACATCTCAATGAACCTTCTGGAAGGGAGAGGAAAAACTTATCAGGAATCAGGGCAGTGCCTTTTAAAAATTACAGCTCATAATAAGTAGAGAAAAGCCACCTACCTTCTTGTGTCATTCCTCTTCTGGTTCATAATCCTGTTGCACAGGCAGCCTCTGATGAATAGATATTCATTTACATTCTTCATTTGGATTTTTCTGTGTCTGTGTAGTGTGCAGGTGGGGTTAAGTAAGTTGGGAAAAAGAATGTTTGCAAGATGACCTTGTGATTGTTGGGAAATCTGCAGAGTTCTCCCCTATCACTTGATTCATATGATTCTTGTGGGTTGAGGTGTTTTGGTTTGGGTTTTTTGGAGGGTTGGGCTTTTTGTTTGTGTGGGGTTTGAGTTGAGAGGGGTCAGGGGTACAGTAGATGAGTTATTTATTGGTAGAAGTGATACAACTGGGTTGTCTCTTTAATGCCTATCTATAGAAGATATCCACTGATAGTGAACTAGCCCTTAGATAAGGCACAAGTCTTCACTGTTGTGAAATCTGTCAAATGCATGGTGCAAAGAGTTCAGAGTCATTTTGTTTATATAGTTCACTGAATCTTCCAGTGAATGTACTTCAGTTGGGAGTTCCAAAAGAAAAGAAAAAAACCAGTCATATTCTTGTGAAATTTTATACTTTTTTAAGGTGGTCGTGCTCATTTGTATTGTGGACAAACTCATTTGATTTGTTCACACGTCTGTCTTGATGTAAATACACTATCTGTAGGTGTAAGTGTAATTCCATCACACATTTTTCTTATGCACAAGAATAACTTCTACAGGAAAAGGAAATATAATAATCAATATAGGAGGAATTTTATAAATAGCTCATTCTTCTTCGAATAAGAAAAACAATTTCTTTCTCTTGTGTCACTTCTGCCATTCCAGAAGTAACTTGTTAAAATTCTGAGAAGAGTTAGAATGATAATTTGTCTCTGAGTATATCTGCTGGGCACTGCTAACTTATTCTGTCTGATTGTGAGACCATCATTCATTTCTAAGATGCAAAATCCTCTTAGGTGAACTAGACTGTGCCTAAATGAAAAGTCTGGGGGGGTTTGTTTTTTTGTTTTCAGTAAAATAAATAAACCAGAAAGAACATCTCTCTCTCTAAGGTCAATGGCTTAATACTTTTCCTGAGATTATACAAATCTATCAGTGCCCAGTGGGCCTGCATTTCAGTGCCTCACACCTTTGCTTACCTGGTACAAAATAAGCAAAGAGATGTAAAATGGTATCAAATCAGAATGGTCTTCTTTAATGTCAGTTCTATCACAGCAAAAATGACTACATAAGTTACATCAGAAAGTGAGATTTCTTCCATCACAACATTTGAACTGAAGTGCAGCCTCAGTACAAGGTTTCCTTTCCATTTTTGTTTGTATAAAAGATTTGACTTTTTCAGGATAAACATTAACCTGAAGTGTTAAAACCTGGGAGGCTCTGGCTGAGTCATGCTGACAGGTGTGAGTAAACAAGTATAAAAATGGAAGGTGTTTCTCTTCAGGCAAGGGAAGGGATTTCTAGCTGAATATAGAAAAAAAGGAATGGCTGTCTTCTTATGCTTGGTAACTGTTAAATCTGAGTTTGAGCTGGACCTATCTTTAGCTACTAATTTTAGTACAGCCATGATTAAACCTATTATATAACCAAACACTTTTCACAGGGAAATTGCTAGACAACCAAACTCTACAATCCAGACCCCTAGTGAATCAACTTGCCTAAATATTTAACATAAAAATTCTACTCTGTTCTACTTAACATAACATTCTTTTTATGCCTCTTGTGGAGAATGTATTTTAAATACTTCTGCTAACTTCTATCATTGTTTTGTATGAAACTTGCTGGGTTTTGCATGCTGCTGATAATTTTTAATGTTAAATTTCCTATGGCAATGAACATCTTTCCCTGCAACTTGAAGGAACTGAAAGTGATTATTGCAGCTTATCTTTCTCACCCATTTTTCCCACTCCATCTTTTTTTTTTTTTATTTCTAGGTAGTGTCCAAATCACAAATCCATTCTACTCATTCTCCAATGTAACCTGTAGCTGTGATGTGCAAGAGAAGAGAAATGTACCTTGCAATTCAGTTTTTAACCCAAGTGAAGTGGGAAGGCAGAGCCCCAAAATGAGCTCAGGTCCTTGACCAGCTTTGATTGATGCAGATAGGCATGGCTGAGGCAGTGGCAGGCTCAGCAAGCCATGAAGCACTTTTATTTAATCAAGGAATTGTCTGTGTCTTGAGAGTGTTACTTATATGGTGTGTGTCCATGAATAAATATTTAAGTTTCTATGTCAGTAGTGGATTTACAGCTGTACTGAGTCTCTCACCAAGACTGCAGTGCTTGATGCATGTGTACCAAGCAATGAAATGTTGGGAGGAGGGAGGTGTCTCCTTGCTGTATGAAGAGCTGATGACAATTAACCTCAGCACTTAACCTGACAAAACTCAGTGTTTGTAAAAGCAACAACAACAAAAATCTTCTTTGAAAGTGCCCTGCTTGTATCACTTACTCTCTGCTAACAGATGAGGTAGCACTCACCCTCTGTATTACAGTATGGGTTGTTTTGGCATTTATGTGGTCTTTTTCTGTAGCTTTTTAGGATTTGGGGGGTGCTGTCCACTAGGCTATGGAAAATGATTGAAGTACTAACCTAAAAAAGTTGAGCTCTTGTCTGTGTTAGGGAACAGTGGATTTTTCCCTGTAGTGGATCCTGTAGCATTATCCTAGCTAATCCCAAAAAAATCCCTTTCCTCTTGTACACGCTGCGGGTTGGTATTTCAGGCTTATCCTGTACCACTAAGGTGATTAGGGTACCTGCTACAAAAAAGTGGTGTTCAGAGCCTGCAATAACCCAGGAGGGAAGTGGCAGAAATACAACTATGAGGTGGAGGGAAGATAAACCATTAGTTACTATAGCATTTAAAGCAGAGCAGTTGAGTTCTTGAAATAATTCAGCATTTTAGATGGCTGCCACACCCCAGCTATTTAATACTTTTCCTTTACTGGTCACTGGGTGAGAACTCTGTTAAATTAACATCATGCTGGCAGTTTCTTTATAATGTTATTTTTTACCTTTTCTAAGATACACTAGAAGTGCTTATTGTTTATTATCCTTTTCTAATGGTAAGTCTTTTAGGCATCTACTTACAATGTAGCTAGGGGGTAGTTTAACTGAAGTGCTGTCTTATTTCAGCAAATCAATACTTTCTCAGAATAATCCTTTCTGTACTTCCTTGTGTATATATGTAGCTTAAGTAGTTAATAGTTTAACACCTATTATTCAACGCATATTTTGATGAAGTTTTTAAGTATGAGCCTTTGAAATTCCTTGGTAATGTTTATGATATTTGAGTGAAAATACAGATAAGTCTGCAAAGGAGGTGTCACTGCAGAATGTTCTTCCCCAGGATCTGGATAAATCTCCTTTTAGCATCACATGAATCAAACCTTCCTGAATGCTGGCTGGATTTAGTGCCCTCATAGCAGGTATTTCCCTCAACTGTAGCTCCTAATTCTGCACTCTCACCAGCAGTGTGTCTGAGTGTTGTTTGGAAACATTTGTCTTTTTTTGTGCCTCTCCCCTGATGTATTTACTGATCTTACTGATGTTGCCTGTCATCTCTCTCCCTTTTGCACCTCTCCCAATACCCTGACCTCTTCTGACTATCTTCTGTTGTTTCTGTAGCCTGCTTGGATTATTCCTGAGCTCTCTTTTACCCTGCTGCTGCCTTGCAGACCTCCCTGTGCACTACTCACATCTCACTTTATTATCCCTGTATTGAGCATCATCTGGAAAGTGCAATGCTGTCTCAAGTTACAGTCTTCACTGACCAATCTATCAGGCTGAGGGATAAAGATTGCTTGGTGAAAACTCTGACCTTTATAATGATAAATATGTTGTTCTATTCCATCACAATAAATACAAAGCATTCTCCTGACTTGCTCATAACACAGGGTATGTGCTATGTAGAGCTGTGTTATTCCATGAAGCCATTTCTATGGAGGCAGGATTTTTCTTTAAGGATAGAACTAAATGCATGCACGAAGGTCAATAGTGCAGATTAATGTAATTTAAGAAATGTAATTAAAACACCATAGACAGGAAATTTATTACTATTAAAATAATTTCAGAAAGTGGTTTTCTATGCTAAAGAGGTAATTTGTATTTTTACAGCTTGATTAATATACTGTGATGAAATTCGAAAGCTGCAAAGCATTAATTGTCCTAAGGACTAAGACTAAAGCCTAATATTTTTATTTTAATGTGTTGAAAGCAGTGTAATGCTGTTCAGCTCTCCATATTTCTATGTGTTTTAAGCAGATACAAGATTCTTTGAAATTAGAAAAGAGATTGTTTTAAATTCAAGGAGTTTCAGTGGGTAGGGCAGTGGCTTAGAATATATGAGTTCAATTTTGGCACTTTTTTACTCCATTCTAACAAGGTCTACATCACTTTTTAACCCTCATTTTCTTTGACTGATTTCTCTAGTTTGGGTGGGCTCTGCAGTGGCTGGTTGTCCTTTCAATGTGTGTGTAAGATCCAAAACCCCTAGGGGTCCTGATCTTGGCATCTATTAGAAATATTGGAGGAAATAATAAATATTACAGTAAAAGGTGAACCACTTTTCATATATAGAATATTGATGGTAATTTACTATTTACTCCTGATACCTCTCTCTTTAGCCCCAGATACATTTCCATTGAAGTTCATGCTAGGCAGCTTATGTGTCTTGCAGCCATCATAATTTTTAAAGAAATATACTGCAGTTTTCATTTGATTTTTGCAAGTGTTTTTTTAAAACTTTCTCTTAGAGTAATTAAAAAATTTTCTCTTAATTAAAAAATTCACTGAACACTGAACTTTATAGTTACTGAAAACTGAATGTCTACCACACTGTTTTTCTGTTCATTACTAAAAATGGCCTTTTTTGCAGTGGAAAAGCAGGCACCCCTAACTTTCCAGTACTGCTTTGTAATTTGAAAGAAACCCAGAGCTCAGATTGTAAGCCTACAATAAAATTATGTTTGGTTGTGTCTTTTCTGGCATCTCTGAACTTAAAGACTGAGATGCTGTGTAGTAAAGAAAACAGAAGTCATCTGTATGATGAAAGAATTATGGGCTGAAATCTTATCAACGTTACAATGGAGGTTAGACCAGATCAGAATGTTATCTCCTGATTTTAAAAATTGAATCACTGAGCTGGTTGTGCTCTGGGCTCAGAGATGCATCACTTGATGATCCCTTGTTTTTGAAATGTCTTAAAAAGTTTCTAGTGCATTTAAAATAAAGAAAAATTTAAAAGTGGGGATTTTTGTTTGCATATCCTGTATTGTGAGAAAAACAAAGTTATCAGCTTTCACATGGAATGATTTAAACTTACTCTCCTCTTGCACATTTTCAGCCCAGCAAAATTTGTCAAGTGGAATCTATGCTATCATGAAAAAGCATAATGGTATTTTCTTTCTTATTTCATAAGCTTTATCTTCCTGCCTCAGCCATCACACTTGCAAAAAATTATCAGGGGAAAACACAGGATATTTTTTTTTTTCAATTTTATTTTCACTTTTAGTAATAGTGGAATATAATAAGGCCTGGGGAGGGAGCTGTTTGTCTGGATTTTCTTGCTTGTAGGGCAGGGCTTGGCATTTTAATTTTAAACACAGGAAAAGTAACATTTTAAAACAGCCACAGGTCTCAGAGATGTTTTTTTTTATTATTAGTTTAGCTTAAATTTGTAAACAAGAGACCCTAGAAACACCAGTTGTCTTTTTATTTAAATAAATCAGGCTTACTAAGCTCTGCTTTTACCACTTGAAAATGTGGAAGTATTTAAGGTTCATTTAAAATTTGCTTGAGGCAGCTTCTCTGAGTTTATCTGGTCATGTAAAGAACAGCAGAGCATTTCAAGTAAGCAGCGTTGCTGTAGTGTTTGATAGAGAGAGATTTCAGCTGTGTGTATCTATGTATCTTCATTTTTCCCTGGAGCTTCCACCAGACAAGTAATGTTTGGTATAAAGCTAGGTGGAAGATAATGTTTTTACAGTTTTTGATCAACCCCTTGCTTTTGTTCCTTAAAGGTTTAATTAGCTCTGATTTTCTTTGAAATTAAACCCAAGTTATTCTGTGGTAATATTCTCCCAACAGCTACTTGATGGCATGTGGTGTCATTTCTTTAGCATCATTAAGGAATATTTTCTAACTCAATAGTTCTGCAGTGTTTTCCCCTCTAACCCTAACCCTAAGATTTCACCAGAAAAAAAGCATTCAGGTTAATTAAAAATATTTCAATTGGCTGCCAGTCTCTTCTTAGCACAGATGGCTTCCAACTTATGAAAATGGTTTACTAAGAAGGTTTATCCAGAGATACAATCAGTCTGATGAAGGTTTAACAGAATACAACTGCAGGCATAAACAGTTACCTGAGCAGCCTTTGTCTCCCATTATTTCCAAGCTGAGATAAAAACCCTGTCCCTGAGAACTCCTAACCCATCACCTCTTCTCTTTAGTTGTGCTGACCTGAGGGGAGAAAGCAAACCTCTGCTGAAACACTAAAGAAAATGCAAAAATATTCTTTCTGACTAGTAAATAATCTGGGCAAGTTTTCTCACTCTGCTGGGACTTCATTGCTATGAACCTTTTGACCAAATTTATCAGGCTGATGGAGATTTGGTAAAGCTTTAGAAAGTGTCATTAAAATCCATATCCATTGAAATTAAAATTACTTTCTCTTCTTGCACAGGAAGTGAATGCAAAATTGGTAATAAAAGTGCCTTCTGTTAAAAAGATTGCTTATGTCAAAAATGCTCACTTTAATCTGGCTTCCTTTGAGCTCAATAGGTTTTATCAAACTTGAATATATTGGAAGCTTAGGAGAAAACTGAATTTTAAAATTAAGTCTAACATTGAGATTTTGTTGAGGAAAAAAAAAAAAAGCAGCAAAGATGAGTCTGTGCAGAAATTGTGTGTCCCAGAACCAAGTAAAAAATAGCTTGAGGTTAAAAAAGTGTTAGAAGGAAAAAAACAATTGTGTTAAAGATTTTAAGAGTTACAATTAACATTTTTTCATATGATTAAAATCTGCTACCTGTAGCAGCCTTCATGATAAATGTGATGACAGACACTAGCAATAACCTCATGGTGGTGTTTGCTTCACTTGTTGTTTTGGCTCACATCAGGTACTCCATAGTAAAAGAATAACCCCCAAAGATAGATCCCAGGCTCTCTATGATCAATAAATTTAAATATGCAAAGAAGCACATGATTTGGCTTGGCCAGTTCACTCTGGAGTGTCACTAAAGAAATAATCCTGCCTGTTTACCAGCACCTTTAATGTGCAGGCTGTGTGGAAAGGATGATGTGGCTGCAACCCAGAGGAGATGGTGAGCACTAGTGAGACTGGTGAGGAATTTCAGAGTACTAAATCTAAGTGAAAGAGCTGGGTTTTGGTCAGCCAGACCATGGTATGAGGTAGAGTGGGGTGTGGTTGGTTTTTTCCCATGAATGTCACTGCAACACAGAAATCTGCCCCACCCAGGGACACATTTTGTCTGGTGGGACAACACACATTTCTAAAGTACTTCGGGTTTTATCAGTGCTAAAGGAGGAATATTGCAATGAATTTAATGAAGCAGTAGTTCAGAGGTTTTTGTTTTCTATTGTCTTTATTTCACTCTATGCTCTGCTTCTTGCTGGAATTGAAATACCAGAGCCAGAAGAATTGCCTCCAACATCTGCCAGGGGAAGGCAGTCTGGTTTACTGGCCTTTTGTATACTGCTGGTGTGGAAACTGAAAATTAGTTTTCTGTGCAAATATTTTAAAGTTGTCATTCTCCTACTGCAAGTTCAGATGAGTCAATAATTGAAAGATACTATCAGAGTATTGTTTCTAAGAAGAGGAGTTTGCTGAGGCTTGGAGTAAGTTTTATTTCTGATTTTAGAAATGGGTGGGTAGGAAGAGCTGAATTCACTCTGGCTTCTTTTTCAAGGAGGCAAAACCCAAAATCTCTCTCCTGCCACTGGGTAACTTACCAGTGTCTGGAGACTTCCTGAGAGGGGAAGGATTATGCTGAGTAAGATGGTCCTTGGTTCTGAGATCTGGGGGAAAAAAAAAAAAAAACGTAGTTCATGAAAGCTCAGTAAAAAAAATGATGAATTCAGATTTAATTTGAGATCTAAGATGTATCAGTTGGATAAGACTGATGTTTTTGCATAGGCTAAGCAAATACATGCAAAATAAGAAATATCTTCTTGTGGCTCTTTGATTCTCCTAGCAAACAGAATGTGAATGGGATGGCTAAAGCCTTGTTTCTTTTTCTGATGGAACTCCCTCATGTTTTAAAAGATTATGGCCTCTCAAAATGGATGCTTTGCATCAGCTTTTTTTGTAGAGGATGGAAAATTTCTGTGAATTCCAGTTCTGCTTGCTTAGGTTTCTGCCTGATGCCAGTGTTCTTACAAACTGGTTTTCATACTCACATATGGATAACTTGGTTTTTTTATCCCACATGGTATAAGAATATTTATTTAAATGAGCAATCAGCTAAATGTATCTGAAGGGACTCTGTGAAGCACTTTTTCTATTTCATTTAAAAGAGCATAAGTCTGTGTTTTAAGGGGTGTAAAGTCTCATCCTGGCATCATTTATTCTCAGTGGAATATATGTACCATTATTCACCTGTGTGAGCTGAAATTTAGCTGTGACATGGAATGGAAAATGACTGCAGACTGGCAGAGTGGGAAGGAGGAGGTCTGTGAGATAATGAGATCCTGCAGGTGACATTTTGACATACATAGGTGTGTGACAAATGTGACAATTAATAAGCATACAGTTCACGTTCCAACAAGACTTGGAAATAATCTGTAATACACTTCATTTTTCTCTGGGAAGCCACTTCATACTACGTTTTGTTTATTTATGATGATGGTAATTAATATTTATACACAGTGTAGCTAAAACAAAGAATCTTTCTTGGATCCTCTGGGATGGAATTGATTTGCCCTAAAACAGAACAGGTTCAATACAGAGAAAATCTTAAATTTCTGGCAGAGGAGATAAATCCTCAGAATGCTATATATGTGTATGCTCTGGATAAAAATAGTAAGTGTATATATAGTTTTTATCACTTAAGTCCTTTCAGCATCTCCCAGAGATAAGAAACATTTGTCACATTTTGAAGGGGTTTTCATTGACAAAGGCTTCAATCATGCAGAAAGCTGTTTTCAGATTTCCATAATACAAAGCAGACACCATTTACATGATAAATTGCTCCTAGACAACAATCTTAGCTGACTACCCAAGTGCTTGATTCTGTTATCACTGATTTGTCCTTCAGTTTTCAGCAGAATGAAAATGAAGGACTTACAACTAATTGTGCCAGGAAAACAGAGCTAATTTGCTCATACTGCCAAAAAAAAAAAAAAAAAAAAAAAAAAAAAAAAAAAAAAAAAGATTGCAAGTCATTAGAGTTGAGTGTGAATCATATCATATGCAATAACAAAGAATTATTAATGGCTGTGCTGTCCTACAAAGAGCCTGAGGGTGATATTTTGAAGAAAAATTACTTCTTGAAAGGTGTATAACACATAAAAACATAAAGACATGTATTTCTGGATGTCACTGAAAATTATGTCTTCTAACAAAAACTATCATTTTGTGTTACTTTTAATCATTACCAGTGAAGAGGGGGAATTAGTTTAGGCCTATAAATATGTTTTGGACCAAGTTTTATTCTGCTAACGATACCATAAACTAAGCTATATTTTTCAGTCTATCAAAATGCAAAGCAGGAGGCTAATCAATGCTTTTAACTACTATCATGCTGAACTGCTGTTCTGCTTTCAGTTCTCATTTTTTTATCTATTCTCAGCCAGACTGACAGTTCAGGATCTCATGGTTGTTGAATATGTCAAAGGAGAATATCTGACCTCAACAGAGAGTTCAAGCATTCCCTTCATGAAGATGCCATATTGTTTTTTCAGAACTGTTTCAGAATAAGATGAGAGGATCTCTGACACTGATGTGGGCACTTTTAGCTATTCTGGTTACATATTTTCCCTGCAAGCAAATGTTGTGCATAATGTTACCTGTGTCTCCTTTTCTGTGATTGTCTTCTCTGATGCTTTTATCTTGCATTTTTTTATTGTTCTAGACAGTGTCTGTTGGGTTTTGTTTTTCCAAAACCCATTTCTTGCATTCTGAGCTGTGATTTCTTTCTGCTTTTCACAGTTCCTGTTATTGTAACCACACTTTTGATTAAGAAGTGACATTAAGCTTGAAGATGAAGCAATACTTCTTTTAACTGCAAGTTTATTGGTATAATTTTGGTGCACATAGCCTTGGGTTTATATTAGACTGGGATTCTATTACTAACCAAGAGATTCTGAAGCAGTTTTATTTTGTGGTCTTGCCTGAGAAGTTAACAGTAGAAAATAAGTAAAATGGATCTGGGAGGCAGAATTAGAATAACAGTGAGATGTTATTTTGTGATTTAAACAACTGGTTCCATTCATCTGTTAATATTCTGGTCTCTATTTCTGTGCAACTGCTTTACCTGAACTATCATGATGAATATAGATCTGGAGAAGAGATATTCAAAGGAATGGCAGCACAAAGATAAGCTGATTTTCTTTTGATTTTTTCCGTGGGTGGTTATTTTGTATTCTTATTTCAAGTTCCCAAAATATAAGAAGAAAACATCTCGTATTTTGACTTCCAAATAAAATGAGCACTCTTTCAGGATTATTTATTTATTTAGTGTCAGCAGTTCATGCCCCATGTGGTTTCCTGCTCAGATACTACTGTAGCTGTATAATCCCAGACTCTTTGGAGACTGCTCAGTCTGATATAGATTTGAAAAGGAAAAAAAAAAAGAGACTGAACATTTGTGCTTTGGTTTTCTTGGTGTGGGTTTGGGATTCTTCTGGGTTTTTTGGGGAGAGAAAGAGGTTAATATATTGCAGCAATTGCATTAAATGTAATGTTGTTTTAAGTCTGGTCACATTTGTATGGGAGATTTGAACATTTTAAACAATGGAAGGCTAGAAATTAAGTAAATGGAATTTTTGCATCAGTTACATGTCCAGACACATTTGATGGCATTAAATTCACATGTGTAGAGGAAAGCTTGGAAGTATTTCTGGAAATATTGCACAGGGTATCAGAAAGATTTACCTTGAACATTTCTCTGTGCTAGGTAAAAACAGGGAACTATCAGGACAGAACTGGAAACAATCTTACATTTCCCATGCCTGTTTTTAAATAATCTAGGATGCCCTCCATAAACATTCAGAGTGGTTAGCTGCATGGAAAGACTAAATTGTGCTTAGTGTATCTTAGAGGGTATGTGGTTATCAAGCAGCTTGATTTCCCATTTCTCCCCTAATCTTTCAGTATTTGGTTCTTTCTCTGCCATCTCCTGGCAGAGATGGATGTGTAAAACAAAAAACCAAACTTGGATTGAAATTTCTCTTTACTCAGAAGAAGCTGCTAAAATCCCTCTTTTCTGGTTAAAGAACTATTTGCAATGATTCAGTCACTTTATTTCTAAATTCTGGGTTTTGGAAAGGTGTGTTCCCAACTGTGTGTTCCCAACTGTGTGACTGATCAGTGGTTTCAGGTTTGGTGTTTTTCTTGGGAAAGGTTTTGCCTTTCTTTTTTTTACAGGGAAGCCCAGGAAAAGGAGCTTTTTAGGGGCCAGGAGAAGCTGCATGCTGCATAGGGCTGTAATTTGTGTGCTTGTCCTGAGCTGTGAGATGGTCTGTGCACATACCCAGAGTTCAGTTATTTTTTTTCTGGTGGGTTTTTTTGTTTGTTTGTTTTTGGGTTGGTTTGGTTTGTATGTTTTTCTTGGTAGGATTTAGGGGAATTGAAAAAATTTTTATGCTTATGTTCTCAAATGTATTGACATAGGTTTGATTAGGGTATTTCACTTAGTCTTTTCTTCCCTCATTTCATCATCATATTCCAAATGTTTCTTTATTATTTAAAAGGTAATCCTCTGTTTTCCTTTGGCTATCAGTACTTACACTATTCTCCTAAATACTAATGTTCTGATTAGGTCCTGATCAAACTTGATCAGTGTTGAAAAGCACAAGAATTAGTTTGATTTTAGTTCTGCCATGTAAAAGGTTTTGTTTGTGGAAATTTCTGGCATGTCTCATGCTTTGTAGAGGCTCTGTCTGTGAAGGGAATATTGATCCCCAGAACTGAAAGAAAGAATACACTGAAATATATATGTGTGTGTGTATATATAAAGAAGAGGTATAGGGGTAAAAATGCAAATATAAAATAAGTTAAAAAAGAAGGGAAGAGAAAGCCAAAATTTCTCTTAGGAAATAGAATTCTCAAATTGCATGAATTTGTCATTTGTCAGTAATTTAGGGTGGTGATTCTCAGACTGTCCCCTGTAGAGCACTTTTATGTAGTCTGAGGAGTTACTTTTGTCAAAATTGTGCTGCAGTGATGAAAAATTGAAATAAGAGGTCAGCCCACTACCCTAGGAAATTTCACTTGGGTCTGGCTTCAAGAAAAATTGCTACTGTTCCTATGTATTTTTCTGTCTTATGGGGTTCCCAGACAAGAAATGAAGTTAGTTTCTCTTTCTTTAATATTTCTGTGCTATAAGGACAGCTGAGTTCACTATGCTATTGGTACTAAAATTGAAAGGGAACTACAAAAGAGAACAAGCTAAATAACAGAATCTTCCATAGTCCTATAGTTTGTAAGGCTTAATAATATATTCTTCAAGCAATCAGATAAGAATAGCTAATAGTAAATACAAAAATAAGAATAAATGAAGTAATCTGTTAGTAGCACATAGAAAACAGAAAAAAAAAATTTCAATTTCAATAGGTAAAATACCCTAATCAATAAGCAAACCAGGCTTAGTCTTCAAGTTAAAGTTAATATAATTTTCCTTAATATTGTGATAGGAGTATTTTTCATGTAACTGCAGGATGTTGCTTTACAAAAAATCTGCAGTCAGGACAAGGGAGGGGAGAACTCTTTTTTCATAAGTGTGTCCAGTGTTAGGGCAGGGGGGAAATGGTTTTAAACTGCAGGAGAATAGGTGTAGACTGAATCTTAGGAAGAAGTTCTTGAGTACAAAGGTGGTGAGACTCTGGAACAGATGACCCAGAAGTTGTGGATGTCCTGGAGGCATTAAAGGCCAGGCTGGAGGAAGCTTTAAGCAACTTTGTTTAGATGAGAGGTGTCCCTGCTCGTGGCAAGTTGGAGTAGGTGATCTCTAATGTCCCTTCACACCTAGGCCATTCTATGATTCTATGATATGCAGTTGTTCATAAAGAGATTTCCACCCCATGCAAATAAAACATTATCTCAGGTCAAATAGAATTACATCCTTAGTGCTGTGTTTCTTTTTTCTTTTTTTTTTTTTTTTCCCCATGAGATGAGGACAGATCTGATACCTAAAAATACCCATATATATATATATATACACATATATATTTATATGTATAATATCCCTGTTACAAGGACTGCTGCACTTAACAAGTATACAGAACTACAAGATACATTCTTGTAAAATCCCAGTCTTCTGTATAATGGCCTGGAGCCTCTGCCCTTCTGTGGCAAAGCTCTAAGTTTGTTTCCCTTGTGAGCAGGGTAGAATATTTGTCACTTTTCTCTTGCAGAGGAGCAGAATGCACTTATCATTCAAGTACAATTTTAAAAAAGTCTCATTAATTGGTTCTTTTAAACTTTCTTAGTGCAAGAAAAGTAGGATCACATAAAGAGATTTAGAGCAAAGCAACTGCTATAAATATGGAAATGACAAGAGACATAAGGCTTTGTCTGAGTTAAATTCTGAGTTTTAGCTGTTGTCTGGAGGTGGTTTTCTTCACTCACTGCCATTCTAACCAGGTGCAGAGATGGCCTCTAAAATCTACGTAAGAGTTCAAAGGTCAGGCATTAATGAAGAGGTGATGCCTTCAGCCTAGTGAAGTCGTAGCTCTTTCCTATTGAGGGAAATGAATACAATAAGAAATCCAGAAATTAGATGATGTTAAAATAACTGTTTTAAGTAGAATTAAAGGGGAGAAAATTAGAGATCACACGAAGATGATGGAAAAATCATGTCTATTAGGCCACTTGTAGCTGTAGCATGAAACAAACAGTTTTTTCAGCAGTTTGTTCTAACAGTCCTTCCACTGTGAAATCTCCTGCCACATGTCCTTTGATCTCCTTCTTCCTTGCATCCCATCTATCCACTGCTAACAGGGAATGCAGCTGGTCAGGCTTCCAATCTTCCTTCTTTTCTTCTACCTGGGCATAGCAGTCGCCTCCGGGATTCTTTGAAACGTGGCTGGTGAGCAAGATATTTGGCTGTTCCCAGTGACTAGCAGTGCTTGCAAGCATACAGAGAGCTTAATTAGTTTTTCTTTATCTCTGTTGCTGTGTGTCTCAAAGTCTCTCAGTGCTGAAATATATGCTCCCTCACACACTCCAAGAAGAGGAGAGGAGCACATTGTGAACGAGCTCATTTTGAGCATCACCTTATGGTTTCAGCAGCTCTGTTGGCTCTGTGTTTGGAGCAGTGGGAAATGTTTGGCAGCTCACTTGTGTGATTTTTCTCCTCACATCAGTTTGATCCAAATGGGTGAACAGCTGGGATCTCACCATCTTGGAGGCAATAACTTGCTGGAGTTCATTTCTCTGGCAGACACTGTGCTGTAATCTTATGGAAAGGGGCTTTGCTATTTTCCTTTCTTTCCTCTTTGCCTAATGAAAATAATATTGAAGTTCAACCAGAGGGTTTTTATTATCTCTGGCAATTAATTTTACAGTAAAAAGAATATTATTTTATTTCCAGACTTGCAGGGAAAGAATGACATGTGAGATTTCTTGTGCACGTAATTTAATGTTTGGGTTTTTCTTCTTTGAAAATGAAAATAGATGTTTTTTCTCATTTGCAAAAATACTCCCACTGTATCAATGAAGTTCAGTAAATATATGCAGTGGACCCACAAATGGTCCCATTGAGAAAATTTCTATTTGTCTGTAGAAAAGATGACAGAAAATGTTGATTGTCAGGAAGCAAGGCATTCAGGCAAATCCCAGAATCATCCAGGTTGGAAAGGACTCTGAGATCAAGTCCAACCCTTGATCCACTGCCACTGTGGTTCCCAGCCCATGGCACTGAGTGCCACATCCAGTCTCTTCTTAAAAACCTCCAGGGATGAAGAATCCACCCCCTCCCTGGGCAGCCCATTCCAATGCCTGAGCACCCTCTCTGGAAAGAATTTTTTCCTAATATCCAACCTAAACCTCCCCTGGCAGAGCCCATGCCCTCTTGTCTTGCTGAGAGCTGCCTGGAAGCAGAGCCCGACCCCCCGCTGGCTCCAACCTCCTTTCAGGGAGTTGTAGAGAGTGATGAGGTCTCCCCTGAGCCTCCTCTTCTCCAGCCTGAACTTCTCTTTCTTTTTATTCTGGATTTAGAATGGGATGAAAGATTTTTCTGTCCCTATAGGACCCTGTTAAGCCAGAGAGAACCCAGGGAATAATCTGATACCCTGTGTCTGTGTGCATGTTCCCCACTTCAGCTGAGTTAGGTGCAGATGTGGTATAGACACTGCTCTTTCTCCTGTGCTTGGACACATGAAGCTCCTACCTTTGTAGAAACAAATAGCTCACACAACCTGACTATTGCAGTGTCAAGTCAGCTTGCTACAAAACAGTTTGGAATCATTTGCTTCAAACTGCAGGGCCCTAATTCCTTGAAAACTGTTTTCAGTACATCAACAGGCTGCATGTGTGGCATTTTCCAGAAATACAGATGACAAACTGTGGCAGCTGATCTCCACATGACTGTAAACTGTTCATAAATGTCTGCATTTTCAGGGCTGTGTGCTTCTGTATAATTGACAAAACCAGAGTGTATTTCTAGCAAGGAAGTTGGGATATATTTTTGCCTGAGACTGACTTGATCAGCTGGTTTGGAGTTGGGTTTTTCCCCATCCAGCTCTACCAGGAAAGCAGCTCATCCGTAATCACATTAAATATTTGCTGGGCTAATGTTTCTCCTCAGGTCATGTATGCACAGTTTGCATTGAAATCTTTATAACAAATTGCTTTATGGTCCTCAGAAAATGGAATAACCTGTGTAGGCTCAGTGTTGAGCTGATGCTGTGTGCAGCACCTCAGAACTTCTGTAGGATGCTTTGGGTGGCACCTGAAGCTCACACAATACCAGTTATTTTTCCTTATTTTCTACCATTAGCAACTCCTAAAACATCTTTAAAGATAATTCCACCTTGGAATTTTTATTGATCACTCTTCTTCAAAGAAGTGATAACTTTCAGTCAACCTTTAGGGGTCAAGTGGTTCTCATTTCCTGTATTAAAGCATTTCTTCTCTTAAGCCTTTTTAATTAACTTACTCTCACAGAGAATCCTTGGTCTTAATCCCTTCTTGAAGACAGTTTATCTTCACTTGTCCAAAGATCATTAAAATAAATTCTTGTCCAACAATATGCAAAGGTTCCTCATCAGTTTCTGAATGACATATTTCTGGGATTAATTAGTTAAAATTTCTATATTTAAATAGTTCTCTTAACATACTTAACTTTTTAAATTGTGTCAGATGACCTTACTGTAATTGTCCATAAAATATCTTCATTTTTATAAAGTGAAAGCATTGTACTCATCTCTGCTCTAATGATATTGGGTCCTGCTAAACCTTTGAAGGAAATATATATAAATTTTAATATAGAAAAATAAACATGAAGAACCAGTAGTTTCTACATGCATAGGTAGACATGTATGTATCTATGTGCATAAATATATAGATTATGTTTGTACTGGGGAAGTTTTCCTTAAGATTTGGAAAAACTTTTTAGCATTAACTGGTTTTTTTTACAAAGAAATGTGAGAGGCAGTCTGCTTGCTTGACTTTGCACTTGTGATAACAGATCACAAGCATCGCTGACTCTGAAACTGGGAAGATGGATTAAATTGGATCAGAGATTAAATGGCTGACTGCAATTTGATTTCAGCTGCTTTTAAACCCTCTGCTGGTCAAATAGGTCAAATAGAAGCCCAAATAAGCTTTTGCTGTGATCTAAGGAGTTGGTGTAAACACGTGGCTTGGAGCTTCACAAATATCTTCATCTAGTCCAAGGAAACAGTTTGGCATTCTGAACCAGTTTCCTATCTAGAGAGAATGTTTGCTGACTCTTACTTGGTTATTTTAGGTTTTTTTAATACTTCATCCCATTGTGGAGGCAGCTAAAGGCTTTCCTGTAGTTTAGCCAAATTTGAATTTTTGTCAATCAAAGTATGGAGGGCCAAAACTTTTCTTTTACTCCTGTAAGAGCTGACCTGAAGTTTTGAATCTGCCATGCTTGATGGTGTCATCTTGCTTCCCATAGATACTGAAGCAGTTTCTGGAAGGAATTTGCCCCTGTTAAAAATTTGGAATATGAAGGCATAGAAAATACTCATTGTCCTGAAATTGTCCTGCAATGTGATCTTGTTTTATGCATAACAGGGAAGACACTCGAGTCAATGTAAAACAGCCAACTGTCTTCAAAAAAGTCAATTTGACAGTCAGGGTGGTCGTATAAATCTGCACATTTTAATGTGAGGACTGTTCTGTTAATTCTGGTTGAAATATGTTTAACTTTGGAAGAAAGATGTAAATGGTTAATCAGAATCTGAAAGCAAGCAAACAAAATTATGCTGATGCTCCCTAGGCTACAACACTTGAAAATATACAGATGTGTTGTCAGGCTTGAAACTGTAATGCAATTGTAGCTGTCACAGGGCCACTCAAATGAAACCTGTACAGGTCAATTCATTTAACATTTTTCTAGTATATGAGAAAAACAGCACATCAATGCTTCCTGAAAATTAAGAATTTCAAGTGTAGGTTTTGCTTGAGTGATCAAGGATTTCTAGCTGTGACACATGAGGCAGTCTAAACAATAGAAAACAAAAAAAAAATTGCAAATAAGATCCATGAGGTTTCATACAGCAACAAATATTCACACTCTGTTATTAAACAAGACTATCTTCTAAATGGGATTTTGGTTTATGTGCAATATCTTTGTTGCCATATAGATTGACTTAATACAGTATCTTGCTGAAATTAAGAAGGTAAAATCTATCCAAAAATGTACATTACTGAAAAATGGCAAGGAATAGGTTTGTGAAAGGCTCCCAGCAATCATCCAGTCCATCCCTCTGCTTCAAACAGGCTCAGATGCAGCTGATGCCTGCTTGATCTAAGTTGTTCAGAACACCTGATAGTGATGGAGTCTTCAAGCACCTCCTGAATAATAAGCATTTTCTGTTCTTTTTCCTGATGTCTGTTTTGCATCTTCCATCCTGCTGTTTAAATGCACATTTTCTTCACCTGTGATCACTCCTGATCATGTATACAGAGAAGAAGAAGGGTTAGGAGGAAAATGGCAGAATGTCTTGTGTTAGGAAATAAATGCAGGCAGACAGGAGTAGTAAATAGCTGTGTAAAATGAATATATAATGAAACAGAGCAGCAAGCTTAAATAATAAAAGGCTTAATCATCTTATTCAAAAGATTGCACAGATCTATATGGGTTTGTGCTAACAAACTATCTGCTATTTTTACTCTGTTATAATGCAGAAATAGTATTTAGTTACTGTAGTTCTGTACTTAATTTGATATATTTGAAGTAATAACAGTGTAAAATAACTCTGAATATATGTTTGGGTTTGGTTAGGGTATGTTGTAGTTTGGTTTTTTGAGGGGGGAGAGTCTTTGCTTTCTGGTTTTGTCTTCCAGTTACATGATGGCACTGGGGTTTTGAAAAAATACCTTGCATATTTGAGTTTTAGGAAGTGTAACAAAATACAGCACAGATTTTTAACTTGTGATTGGTGAGCATAAAGGAAAGGTTTAAGTCTTTAGCATTTTGTCACACTGAAATCCAGTATCAATCTATAGTTTATATTTTAGAATATGGACAGTAAATTAAATAGTTATTTTATCTGCATGCAAATTACATTTGACTTTATGAATATAGTTCTCATTGTGGCATATTATTAGCTGAATTGTGCCATTAAACGTGCAGCATTTTTCAACATCAATTTAAAAAGAACTAAATGTGTCCTCTTGAACATAGTAATTGCATCTTAGCATCTTTTTTATTTAAAATAACACATTTTACAGGCAATAATATGGTTTATCTTCTAATATAAATTCCTTGGGGCACAGATAATGCATTATTCTCCATTTACAAGATGGGCACATCATGGGAACTACTAGAAATGAAGGATAGTAATTACATTCCTTGAGGGAAAAGGGAGAAGCTTAGTTTAAGTTTTAGGAGAGATATAAATGAGTACTCTGCACAGAAATAGTTTTGCCCCAGACAAGCAAAACCTTTGTCTATCTATTTGAAAAAAACATACTGTGAATGAAAGTTCCATGGTGTTTTAAACAAACAGATTGAAAATATGCTGAAAGGGGGTTTAGGGTGTGTTTACTATCAGATCAGGTGAAATGAAGTGCCATTATTCCATCCTACTATGGAATTTAAGGTAACTGATCTGCCTTAGGAGAAAAATCCAGGACTTAAAGATATATTTTCTTCACTGATGGGGAAGAGAAGGGGAAGGAAGACCCAAAAAGCAACAAACCATACCAAAACAACCTTGAACAAAAGTAGAAGTCCATCTTCATGGACTGGTGTTTTTCTAAAGATGGAAAGAATACCACCTGGGGTCCAATGCTGCATATGCTATAATGAATTATTTGTTCTGTTCACACTCAATTATTTGTAGGAGTCAGGCTTCTATTAGAGCAGACACTTGCAAGGTCAGATCAGCCTTTTTTTTGGGGGGGTTTTTTTTCCTTTATCCTCCTATTTTGTGGTATTGCAAAGAACATTAAACTCACTTTAAGTAGTTTTAAGTTGGATTTTTTTTTTAAGAACTCCAGTAGTGTAACTGAGAAGTTAGTCCTCTAGTAAATAAAAAATGCAACTCTTTATAGTAGTACAGAATTTTTTAATTTGGATTTGCTATTTGTTTGGGTAGAACAAATGTTACTTAACTAATACCTAGAATAAGGAAATTCTTCAGCTCTTCTAAAGCTGAGAAAAGTTGGATCTACACTGATAATATCAAAAAAATCCCGATGGAAATGTTGGTTCTTGTTCTTGAAATGAAAGGAAAGAGTTAAGATAAAATATAAGTGCTTACTTTCAATAGAAGTATTCGAG